>NC_057795.1:421598031-421898031 GCF_018294505.1 Triticum aestivum | reverse complement strand
ATTGGTGTCCGAGACGGCCGTCTTCAACTTTGCGCTCTCATCCTCCAACTTGCCGACTGAAGCCAGCTTCTGGTCCGCAAGCGTTGTCTTCTCGCGAGCTTCTTTTTGAGCAGCAGCAAGGTCCAGGTCCTTCTTCTCCAACGCCTCCTTCATTCTCTCTAAAGAAACAACACTCTTCAGACAAGCCTGAAGTTGGCGGTTTTCACTACGCACATCTGCTTATGTGAAGTCACTCGGTTCAAAGAGACTGAATGAAAAGCAGTGGAAAGTCTACTAAGCAGACGAAACGGTCGAATGATTACCTCCCATGATGGTCATCTCTTCTTGAGCAGTCTTGAGATTCTTCTTGGCAAGTTCAAGGTCAAGTTCAACGCTGATATGCTTCTTCTTTAACTCGGAAACACGAGCTCCAAATCACAAGACCTCTACAGTCAACAAAAGTGATATGTCAGTCGACAGAAATAAAGGGCATCGACGGAGAAAAGTTACTCTAAGACTACTGTCAAATCAAATATCCAACAAGTAGTTTCGGGGACTACACCCAGTGGGTGCACTTAGTGTGCCCCCACTGGTTCAGATCAATACTTAGCAGGGTCTGCCCAGCGTGAGTTCAAAAAAAAGGGAAAGAAAGAGATACATTCTAAGACCTCAGTCGACTGCCAGCAGTCGACCGTGGTCTCGGGGACTACACCCAGTGGGTGCACTCGGCGTGCCTGCACTGGTTCAGAAAGTCTACTAAAGTTCAACCCAAGTCGAGTGACATGGAAGATTTCCCAAGCTCTAAGCAAAGAAACACCCCAGTGGGTGATCAGATATAAGATAACATTCGAAAGTTCAGTCGGAGTCTTGCTGGCCTTAACATTGGCCTAAAGGGCAGTACTGACGTTGTAAGCCACTTGGCTAGCCTCGTGCACCACCTTCACCTGCTCCATGACAAGGTTCACCTGGCGAAGAGCTTCCCTAGCGGCACTCGGTGAGTCATCCAGAGTCTGATACGCAGTAAAAAGTGATGGCTGTAGAGCAGCCGAGGTAGTTACTGGGTCGGAGGCGTGGGGTTGCACTGGAGCAGCAGGAGTCGGTGTAGTCAAGCCCGCCGGACGATCAATCATCTGCGGGCTGGCGAATGTGATGCTGGTCCGAACAGGATCTCCGGAACGTTCGACCACCGCCTCAAGCGCCGGCATCTACTGAGGAACCTGAACCTCAAGCCTCCTCCTGCCAGCGCTCCCACTCCTCCTCTTCCTCTCCTATAGAGGTGCTTCTTCTTCATCGTTAGGAAGCACAACAACTTCTTGCGGAACTACAAAAAGAGAGAAATGTCAAAAATTCTGCTGATTGACGAACTACTCAACTTAATGAAGCTTGGTCGATCAGACTTACCGACTCGTGAGGTAGCCTCTTCGTCTCCCAATGCCTTGTCAATGTCCATGTTAGTGGCAGCAGAGGTGGGACTGGAAAGGCACATGAATCGGTCGGTCAGAACAAGAAAATCTTCAGTCGACCTACAAAATCGCAAGCGAGATACTCACCCCAAAGCAACGGGGACGTCCATCTTAATCCGTGGCAATGTCTTCTGAACCTTTGGAGGAGCAACTTTAGGTTGCTTGGCCACATTCTCCGTCGGCTCCGGGGTCGACGTCCGAGTGCGCTTCTGAGTACTGGCACTCGGGGCCATGCTTTTCCCGCGCCCGCCAGACGGATCATGCTGCTGTTTGGACCGGCGTTTGGAGCGTGGCGGCGAGTCGACTTCTTCCTCCTCGTCCGACTCCTCGCTCTCCTCCTCCTCTTCTTCTCCCGAAGACTCCCACTCACCACTCTCCTCTGCACTATCCCCTCCCTCCTGGTCCTGCTCCAAAGCTTGTTCACCGTTGGGCATCGAATGCATCTCAGTGAATACCTGCAGAACCAATTGGTCGAGTCAGGGTCAGTCAACATCAAGTACAGTCGGAACATGAGCGGGAAGCAGTCGGAATGTAAAAGTATACCTTGTCAGGCGGGTTTCCGTCGCTGAAGGGGACGACTCGCCTGGATCCTCTGGGGTTGTCCTGGTTGCCTGTGATGCTCCTCAGCCACAAAGCTACAGTTTCGGATGGCACTTCTTCTGGATGGACCCGAGTGTTGTCGTCCGGTCTGGAATACAGCCACATCAGGTGATCGCGGGCCTAGAGAGGTTGGATGCATCGACTGAGGAACACTTCCAGCAAGTCCAGGCCAGTAACGCCGTCATTGATGGGCTGGACCACTCTATCCACCAACATCCTCGTCTCCATGGTCTCAGCAGCGGTTACTTTCAGTGGGGCAGGGGTTTGAACATGGTCAAAAGAGAAGTTGGGAAGACCAGTCGACTGACCTGGAGCTGCGACATCCTGGCAGTAGAACCAGGTCGACTGCCAGCCTCTAACGGAGTCAGGGAGAGTCATGGCGGGAAAGGCACTCCTATTCCTCTTTTGGATACCTAAACCCCCACACATCTGGATGACTTGGGTTTTCGAGTCACTCGACTTCGCCTTTTTTACCGACTGGAACGAATGGTGAAGATATGTTTGAATAGACCCCAGTGCGGTCAACACCCTAAGAAGTTCTCGCACATCGATACAAATGCAGCTAGATATGTGATGCTGTTGGGAGAAAAATGGTGGAGCCGAGCACCAAAAAAGTTCAAGAACCCCCGGAATGAAGGATGTGGAGGAAGCGAAAAACCGCGGTCGACGTGGGTGGCAAGCAGAACGCACTCACCCGGTCAAGGCTGGGGACTCATCTTCCCCTCCGGCAGCCTTGCCGCTCCCTTGGCGATTAGCCCAGACTCTGCCAGCTCGTCCAAATCCGCCTGCCGAATCAAAGACCGAATCCAATCGCCCTGGATCCAGCCTGACGGTAGCCCCGCACGCGACAATGACCCACGTTGCTGCTTCTTGCCCTTCGCCACCCCTTCGTCTTCTTCACGCATTCTAGCGCCGCCATCTTGTCCTTCACCATGGAGACGGAGCGGTGGCGTCGGAACGGAAGAGCAGGGTGCGACGAAGGAGCGGAGAAGGAAGAAGGAGGAAAGGGTGCGCACAGTGCAGACACCTCGGTCCCGTCACCTTATAAAGGGTCGCTTCTGAGTGACTGTCGCGTGGGACCAGGCGATCCTATCAAATCCCACAACAGTCGTACGCAGCGTACGTGGCGAAAAAGGCGGCACAGAAATCGAGGCATCACTGTTTATCCGCTCCGCCCGCTTCGGCATTCCCCGTCTCGTGCGCTTCCCTAAAATTTCATATCCCGCGAAATCCGGGATACACTACAGACAATCGCGCCCAAGATCCCGCTCCCCGACATAGCACTCGATGCATGAGGTCACCAATTCATTCGATAGCTCACTGAATGGATCAAGGCGATTGAGTCAACACCAAAGTACCGACGCAGGCGTTCAGACTTGTAGAAAACACTCGTGAAGACGCGAAGCTCGGAGCAGGTTCAACTTCGACCTACTTTCCACTCGCACCTTGATCCATTCGGGGGCTACTGATGAGGATACAGACCTGGGGTAGGGTCATAGGCCTGACCTATACGCCCTACCCAAGGTCACTACCCTGGAAGATAAAGGACCAAGAGACAACAGGAGAGCCCCTGTTGTACACGTTGAGTGAAAACCACTCGACGGCCACATCACATGGAGGTCCTCCTCCCTGCCGTCACTCGATCATATGGAGAGTCACTCGACCATACTGACGACTAGGAGTCACTCAACGCTGTAACGGTCAGGGATTCACTCCGTAGTCTTTAAGATCATTTATAGCACTTAAGGCATACGTTACCAGTAACGCCTATAGTTTATGTACATTAAGTCCCTTGTAATGGAGGTCGGCGAGGGCCCTGACGCACTCTATATAAGCCACCCTCCTCCTCTGGCACAAGGGTTCGCACCCCCTGTAATACAACACACATAATCCAATCGACCGCCTCTAGGCACCAAGACGTAGGGCTGTTACTTCCTCCGAGAAGGGCCTGAACTCGTAAACCTCGTGTGTACACCTTCACCATAGCTAAGATCTTGCCTCTCCATACCTATCCCCCCTTTCTACTATCAGTCTAAGGACCACGACAGTTATCCTTAGAGGATTGGGTCGCCCTGACTTATACAGAGCAGTTGCAAAGTTGGGACAATTCTTCAGGGAACTCTGCAGTAGAAATATCAGGATAGATGCTTTGGAGCGTCTTAGAGACAAAATTCCAACTATCCTATGCAACCTTGAGAAGATATATCCTCCAGCCTTCTTTGATGTGATGGTGCATTTGGCTGTTCATCTACCTGAGGAGGTACTACTTAGAGGTCCAGTACAGTATGGCTGGATGTACCCTATTGAAAGGCGGCTAGGCACTTTCAAGGGCTATGTTAGGAATAGAGCTAGACCATTGCAGAGGCCTACATTGCTACAGAAGCGTTGACATTCTGCTCAAAATACATTGAAACAGCTGATCAGCTTAGCAAAGAGGTGGGTGAAGACAATCCCGGGCTCAATGTTTTCAATTATTCTGTTCGAGTTATAGGGAAGAGTCGACAAGAGGACAAACCTAAAGATTTGGACAAAATGGTTTGGTATGTGTTGAATAACTGTCCTGAGATACTACCTTATATCAAGTAAGTGCAGTACTGCAGCTTATACATCATAATCAACTAAACTTGCAGCACATTCTTATATATTTAGATGTTTGACGCGATCACTATGTTGTGCAGCATCTACAAAAAGGAGTTACTGCCGCAAAATCCAAGAAACATTGACAAACTAGTTATGGCAGGATTTGCGAAATGGTTCAAGAGCCATGTAAGCTTTTGAATTACACTGTTAGTTTTTTTAATATATTGAGTACATAAGACGACCAGCTTGTCTATTTTCTAACCATAGGTTAAGAAGATGCGGGGGGATGGGCAGGCAGTTGATGATGCCCTTTACTCACTAGCAATGGGTCCTAATACTCGGGTAAGACATTATGAATCTTGCGTTGTTGGAGATGTGCACTACAACACCCTTGCACGAGACGAAGGCAGGAATACACAAAACAGTGCCATCATGAGCACGCATACGTATGACAAAGAGACAACTAAAATGTATGCTAACATAACGGACATTGTTCAGTTGCAGTATATCTCCAATTTTAAGGATCATCGGTGTGTGGTTCTGTTGTGCTGTCGTTGGTATAACCTGTTTTCCAGGATCACAAAACCCAGAGCTGATGATTATTTCAAATCCATCAATGTCAAGGCGGCGTACCAGACCAACAAGCCTTTTATTTTGGCAAATCAAGCAACACATATATTTTTCTTGGAAGACACACGTAGCGATGACTAGAGAGTATTGCAAAGGTTTGAGCAGAGGAATTCGTTTAATGAAGTTGCACAACAAGACGATGCTTACACTGCTCCTGATGTACAAGATAACACAGATGTTCCTAATATCTTTGAGAACCATCACATCAATGACGCCGGCAAAAAGACTGCCTGTCGTGCTGTGGACATACAAGAGTTGATCAAGAAGAAGCCAACGCTCGAGGATGTTGAGGACGAAGAAGAAGATGACACCGTGGGGAATTACGATTCAGATTGATACACATGGCGAAGATGTTGATGCTACTGCTGCGGATGATGATTACATTGCTTTTGTCGTATTTGCCTGTCAGAAGACATTTTTTATCTACTATGTGAAATTGTGTTTGCTATGACAACTGAAACCTGATGAACATATTGTTTAGTATTTTGCTGTGAGAACATCACTTGTTATGTATGCTGATTTGTGTTTGGTGATTGTATGAGAACTAAAACATGATGACATTGTTGTTTAGTTGTACTCATATTTGGCTGTGAAACTTGAATTTGATGACATAGTTTGCTGTTGGACTGCAATTTGCTTGACATCTTCGAATGAGAACAAAGCTGACCCGATAGGGCCTCTGCTATTTATTTATTTATGAGCAAAAGGGGATACCCCCTGATTTTCGTTAATAGAAATCATTAGATGTTCACAATACTACGCCTAGCCTGCTACACAGGTTTCATTCATTACTAGTTTCAGCAAAGTGCTCATGTCATAGCCACTGAATACATCACAAGTGTTACATACACTGCAAATAAAGAGACAATCATCCTACAAAGCACATCGATTTTGCCCATTATCTTCATAAGCTCTTTCATCTCCTCATTGCTGTCAAGGCCATTCAACAGCTGTTGCTTGGCCATGATTAGAGGAACTGCATCTTTAACCTTCTGCTCTGCATCTTCCTCTTCTGTCGCTCCTTCAGTTACTTGTCCAACACCCCAACCTGCTGGTATTGGGATTCCTCAGCTAACCAAATAATCAACGTAGTTGCATTCCCCCACATCAGCAACTTCCCAGAAATACAAATCACACGAATCTTCCCTTTTCTGCATGAATCAAATTGGAAGATCATCAACTAAACTATTAAAAAAACAGCAACTGAAAGCAGCAGAACAACACTTAAACATATTATTACCCCATCATTCGGGCATTTGTAGAAGACTCGGCTAGGGTTGAGGATTGTGGTTGAGACGCGATGGATGACTCTGCGTGATTTGCAGCAGTGGCACCACACCAACGGTAGTGGGTTGCGATGAGCAATCGGTTGCGGTGCGCGTGCTGGCGAGGGTGTGATGAGACCCACAAGCAATGGTACGAGTGGCGACTTGGCGCATATCTGGTTGTTGCTTGCTGAAGAGCAGGTGGACGAGCAGCCAGCGGACATGGTTGTTGCGGCTAGAGCTTCTGATGCTAGGCAAAGTAAGTAGAGAAGAGGAGAAGCGAATGTTGGATATGTCAGTTTCATTACTTGCAGAGTAGCATAGCACCATATATAGTCATAGTCTAGGTTTGGATTCGAACTAGCTATAGGAGCATGCCTCTCCTTTTTCTAAAACTCGGCAACTTCTCTTTACTGGTACACTAGCTTGTTCTATACGCCTTCCCAAGTCTTTGATTTTCTTTCCCTTTTTTGCGAGGAAGGAAGGAGGACAAAATTGAGAGTTCCTGGGACTCGAACCCAAGACCTCTCAGTTAAAAACCAAGGGTGCTAGTGACTTATGTGGCAAACATTCCCTGTGAGGAGGACGGCAGACGAACGCATTTTCCTCGCAGTTTTAGTTGCGACACAAGATCGAACGGTCGTAGTTTTGGGAATGTTATCAAGCCAACGAGCCCAGTTTTTCTTTTCTTCCTATATATAAAAAAGTATGCTACTTGGTGTCGGCTTAGTCAACAAACGATTGTGCCAACCTTGACCGTTGGATTGACATCCAACGTCTGTCGTGTTTCTTCAATCTCTTCTTTCGCAAGCCGCCAAAGCCAAACCAGCACCGGCGGGACCGCATGCTCCCGCCTCCCACGGCTGGCTGTGCTGCCGCGCACGCATCATGGCCACATCGCACCCTAAAACTCTGCGCATCTTCCCCGGCTCCTGTTCGTTCCCGTCCAAGGCCTCACCATCGTCCTCCGCCTTAGTTCGTCACCGCTGAGCCGCCCTTCGGTGTTGTCAACATGGTCAACAACCGAGAGGAATAAGGAGATGATTGTACATGGTGAGGATGACAGTAGGGACCCAGCAGCGCACGCAGTAATTTTGTTTTTTCGGGACAGAGAAGGGTATCAATTGGGTTGTGTGGGACCCGTGGCCTGTCTAGCCCAGGCTTTTATTTCATATGTTTAGCACATGACCAGTCCAGTTTGTTTTTTTCCTTTATGAAAATGGCTAGCCAGCTATTTTGTTTTTTGCAGAATAACCAACGTAGGCCTAATTGCTTTTCTACGCCCTGCTGGGCTGGAAATCTTTCAAGACGAGGAGGGATGAATTTTGCCCAGAAAATGAATGGGCTATAAGTAATAATAAATGGGCTGTAAAATGAAAAAATACAACAAATAGGCAATTAGTTCCAAAACACTGTTTTCTTTCGGATTTTGATATTTTAAATTTCATTGTTTTTGTGCGGATAAATTTTCATTGAATTTAAATTAAGGTATATTTAGATTTAAAATTAATTTGAATCTGGCTAGAAATTTCGGGTTGTATGCTATTTGGGACAGATTTGGAGGCCGACTTGTGGGTCTACTAGGTTGACGTGTACTTTGGCTTTGTCAACTTAGTCCACAAACGATTCTAGGAGGAATGACCATTGGATGTTAATCCAACGGCCGTGCTACTTCTTCAATATCTGATCTTCTTGCTCCAGCAGCCCAAACCAGCTCCGGTGGGACTGCCTGCTCCCACCTCCCATGGCCGGCTGTGCTGCCGCACAGGCCACACCGCCCTACCCTACTTCATTGCTGGCCAGGCCATTCCTCTACTCATCCACACCTCCTGTTATTTTCCGGCGACGGCAGCCGGACCAGTAAACCCTCGTACTCCCCACCGCGTGGGCAACCATTACCGAGTCTTCCCCAGCTCCGTGTCATTCCCTTCCTAGGCCTCACCGTCGTCCACCGCCATGGTGCTCTCGGCGCGGCCTGGTCAACATGGTCAACGAACGACATCCATCGGACATGGACTGTACGTGGAGAGGCTGACAGCTGGGTCCACGGCCACACACAAGGAAATGCCTCCTTATTATGCACAAAATAATGATTCCTCCACCTGACAGCTGGGACCCATCGGAAGGGCCTCTGATTTCACGAAAAAGATGTTCCCCCCGCTGACAGGTCGGACCCGCCAGCTATATCTTCGCACGCAAGGAAGTGCCTCCTTATTATGCACAAAAAAATGAATACCCCCTACTAGCTGGGACCCACCATAGTGGGAGGATGACTTGTGGGCCAACTAAGTTGACGGGGACGGAGGGCTTTGTCAACTTAGTCAATATGAACGATTCTAGCTCCAGTGACCGTGAGATGTCCATCCAATGGCTGTAGTGGTTCTTCAACCTCTGGTCTTCTTGCTCCAGCCACCCAAACCAGCGTCGGTTGTGTCGCGTGCTCCTGCCTCCTGTGGCCGGCTATGATGCCGCAGAGGCCTCACCGTCCCCTACTACTCCCACCGCTGGCCAGGCCATCCCACTACTCACCCACACCCCCTGTTATTCTGCGGCGATGGCAGCCTCACACCGCAGCCAAACCAGTGAACCCTCGTACTCCTCTCCGCGCGGGTTTCCACTGCCGTGTCTTCCCTGGCTCCACGTCATCCCCTTCCTAGTCCTCGCCGTCGTCCACCGCCCTGGTGCTCTCGGCGTGGCGTGGTCAACATGGTCAAGGAACGACTTCCATCGGAAGAGTACTATGCGTGGAAAGACCGATAGCTGGGTCCACGGCGGCCACAAGGAAATGCCTCCTTATTACGCACAAAATAATTATTCCTCCACCTAACAGCAGGGACCCACCGAACGGGCCACCATATTTCACGAAAAAAATGTTTCCCCCCTGACTGCTAGGAACCACCAGCTACATCTTCGCACGCAAGGAAGTGCGTCCGAGCAAAAAAAATGATTCACCCCCCTGACTGCTGGGACCCACCAGCTACATCTTCGCACGCAAGGAAGTGCCTGACAGTCGGGACCCACCTGGTCGAAGCGTGCGTAGTGTTGTCATTCTGGTCGTGAACATGTATGTACATACTGGTCGATGTAGAGGTGCGCACGTGTCTTAGTAGAGGCGCGCACGTGTCGTAGTAGAGGTGCGCACGTAGCATGTACACGTATGTACAATGACCAGGGTGCAAGAAAGAAAATACGGCCACGTATGTACATACGGGCGGGGTCTCGAACGCCTACTCGCGCATACGTACGGTCAGGGCTCGTGTACATGGCTGGGTCAAAACAGAGAAACTGCATCGTCGTCGTGTTCATGGGGAGGCAACGGAATGCGTCGTGTTCATCGGCAGGCAACATAATGCGTCATGTTCATCAGGAGGCAACGGAACACGTGGGAGCCAACCGGCTTGGACGGAACAGGCGATGGAAACGAGGCCTGGCGTACCGCAGAACGGAGGAAACGTCCTTGTGTTCGACCGACCACGTTCGAAACGGGATCCTGTTCACCGGGAGGGGTCTGGCGTACCGCAAAACGGAGGAAACAGACTTGTGTTGGACCTCCTACGGTCGAAACGGGGTCCTGTTGATCAGGAGGGGTGTGGCGTACCGCAAAATGGACGAAACAGACTTGTGTTGGAGTGCTACGGTCGAAACGGGGGTCCTGTTCATCGGGAGGGGTGTGGCCTACCGCAAAACGGGACTCCACGGGATACTGTTCATCTCCACCGTCGACCTCCTCTAGCCTCCACGGGCTACTGTTCATCCACCGTCGACCTCCTCCAGCCTCCACAGGCTCCTGTTCATCCAGCCTCCACCGCGCGCTACTCCACCGGCTACTGTTCAACCACCCCTCTCCATGGGCTCATGTTCAACCACCCCTCCACAGGCTACTGTTCATCCACCCCTCCACCATCTACTGTTCATCCAGCCCTCCACGGGGTCGTCCTGTTCATCCAGCCCTCCACGGGGTCCTGTTCATCCAGAGACAACGCCACGGGGTCTTGTTCATCCACCCCCACCGCTCATTGTTCATCCACCCATCCCCCCCCCACAACGCTCTCTGTTCATCCAGAGGCAGCATCGATCGGCTTCAGTTAGCAGCAGTAGCGAAGGAATCGCTCGATCGGGTTCTGTTAACAACCATCGATCGATCGCTCAGGTTCAGTAATGCGTAGCTTGCACTGCAATCTCTCGGGTTTAGTTAGAGCCCAACGCCTCGCTCAGGTTCAGTTAGAGACAACGCCTCACACACACGCGCGTACGTGTACAAGAGAAACGTGCATCACTTGGCCCTCGACCTCCACCATAACCGGGAACTCGCCGAAATTTTCCTCGCCCTCGCTTCTACCATGGTTTTTTCTATCATGGACGGCCCAAAGAATGTCATGCAACTGCGTCTCTAGCCCGCACAGGACGGAAAGCCCATTTTCTGTCATGATTTTTTGTCATAGAAGTAGGAGCCCACCACATCTATGATGATACCAGGTTTTGTCACAATTATCGTCATAGAAGTGTCATAAGTATGACATGAAAAAATTTCGTTTGGCCCAAAATGTCACGGATGTGTCTTTTTTTGTAGTGATACGTTATTCCCTTTGTCATCGGTATGTTACTTGCCCGAGATTCGACCATCGGTAGCTTCATACCTAGTTCAATCTTGTTACCGGCAAGTCTCTTTACTCGTTCCATAATGCATCATCTCGTAACTAACTGATTAGTCACATTGCTAAAAAGGCTTCTTATGATGTGCATTACTAAGAGGGCCCAGAGATACCTCTCCGATACTCAGAGTGACAAATCCTAATCTCGAAATATGCCAACCCAACAAACACCTTCAGAGATACCTGTATAGTATCTTTATAATCACCCAGTTACGTTGTGACGTTTGATAGCACACAAGGTATTCCTCCGGTATCTGGGAGTTGCATAATCTCTTAGTCGGAGGGATATGTATTTGACATGAAGAAAGAAGTAGCAATAAAACTGAACGATCATTATACTAAGCTAACTGATGGGTCTTGTCCATCACATCATTCTCCTAGTGATGTGATCCCATTCATCAAATGACAATACATGTCTATGGCTAGGAAACTTTACCATCTTTGATTAACGAGATAGTCAAGTAGAGGCATACTAGGGACACGGTGTTTTGTCTATGTATCCACACATGTATCAAGTTTCCGGTTAATACAATTCTAACATGAATAATAGACATTTATCATGATATAAGGAAATATAAAATAACAACTTTATTATTGCCTCTAGGGCATATTTCCTTCATCTTTTACTTTCCGATCTATAAACCAAAAATGCCAAAAATATTTACTTTTTTGTTTATCTATCTCTTTCAGATCTCACTTTTGCAAGTAATCGTGAAGGGATTGACAACCCCTTTATCGCGTTGGGTGCAAGTTTATTTGATTGCTTCTGCAGGTATTCAGAGATTTGTGCATTGTCTCCTACTGGATTGATACATTGGCTGCCAACTAAGGGAAATACTTATTTCTACTTTGCCGCATCACCCTTTTCTCTTCAAGGGAAAAACCAACGCAAGCTCAAGAAGTAGCAGGAAGAATTTCTGGCTCCGTTGCCGGGGAGATCTACGCCAAGTCAAGACATACCAAGTACCCATCATAAATTCTCATCTCTTGCATTACATTATTCGCCATTCACCTCTCGTTTTCCTATCCCCCACTTCTAAAACAATTTTTCAAAAGATTTGCCTTTTCTTCGCCCCTCTTCTGTTCGTCTTTCTCACGTGCTTTTTGTGTACTCGTGTGTTGGATTGCTTGATTTTTCACGATGGCTCAAGAGAATACCAAATTGTGTGACTCCACCAATAATAATGATTTTATTAGTACTCCATTTGCTCCCACTACTAATGCGGAATCTTGTGAAATCAATGCCGCTTTGCTGAATCTTGTTATGAAAGATCAATTTTCTGGCCTTCCTAGTGAACATACCGCATCCCATCTAAACAATTTCATTGATTTGTGTGATATGCAAAAGAAAAAGGATGTGGATAATGATGTTGTTAAATTGAAGCTATTTCCGTTTTCACTTAGAGATTGTGCTAAAACTTGGTTTTCGCCTATGCCTAAAAATAGTATTGATTCGTGGAGCAAGTGTAAAGATGCTTTCATCTCTAAGTATTTTCCTCCCGCTAAGATCATCTCCGTTAGGAACGATATTATGAATTTTAAGCAACTTGATCATGAACATGTTGCATAATCTTGGGAGAGGATGAAATTGATGATACGAAATTTCCCTACTCGTGGTTTGAATTTGTGGATGATTATACAAAAAAATTATGCCGGATTGAATTTTGCTTCTAGAAACCTTTTAGATTCGGCCGTGGGGGGGGGCACTTTTATGGAAATTACCTTAGGAGAGGCTACTAAGCTCCTAGATAATATTATGGTTAATTATTCTTAATGGCACACTGAAAGATCTTCCACTAGTAAAAAAGTGCATGCAGTTGAAGAAATTAATGTTTTGAGTGGAAAGATGGATGAACTTATGAAATTATTTGCTAGTAAGAGTGCTTATATTGATCCTAATGATATGCATTTGTCCATTTTGATTTAGAACAATAATGAATCTATGGATGTGAATTTTGTTGGTAGGCACAATTTTGGTAATAACGCGTATAGAGGTAATTTTAAACATAGGCTGTTTCCTAGTAATTCCTCTAATAATTATGGTAATTCCCACAACAATTCATATGGAAATTTTAATAAGATGCCCTATGATTTTGAGAATAGTGATAAAGAATTTATGAGTTCACAAAAGAATTTCAATGCTTTGTTGAAGAAAAATTTCTCAAGATTGATGATTTGGCTAGGAACGTGGATAGAATTTCTCTTGATGTTGATTCTTTGAAACTTAGATCTATTCCACCCAAGCATGATATTAATGAGTCTCTCAAAGACATGAGAATTTCCATTGATGAGTGCAAAAAAAGAACCGCTAAGATGCGTGCTAAACGAGATTTGTTTGAAAAAGTGTGTTCTTCTAGTTTTCGTGAAAATAATGATGAAGATCTTAAAATGATTGATGTGACTCCTATTGAATCTTTGTTTTCTAATATAAATCTTGATAAGTATGGGACTGGAGATGAGTCAACTTTAGTTAAAAGGTGTCCCAATGATTCGGAGTTTTTAGATCTAGATGCAAAAATTGATAAAAGTATGGTTGGAGAGGTCAAGACATTAAGTAGCAATGAACCCACTCTTTTGGATTTCAAGGATTTAATTAAGATAATTTTTCTTTAATAGATTTTATTTCCTTGTTGCAATCCATGTTGAATTCTCCTAATGCTTATAATCAAAACAAAGCTTTTACTAAACATATCATTGATGCTATGATGCAATCTTTTTAAGAAAAGCTTGAATTGGAAGTTCCCATCCCTAGAAAACTTTTTGATGAGTGGGAATCTACTATTAAGATAAAAATTAAAGATTATGAGTGCCATGCTTTGTGTGATTTGGGTGCTAGCGTTTCCACAATTCCAAAAAATTTATGTGATGTGTTAGATTTCCGTGAATTTGATGATTGTTCTTTGAATTTTCACCTTGCAGATTCCACTATTAAGAAACCTATGGGAAGGATTAATGACGTTCTTATTGTTACAAATAGGAATTATGTGCCCGTAGATTTCATTGTTCTTGATATAGATTGCAATCCTACATGTCCTATTATTCTTGGTAGACCTTTCCTTAGAACGATTGGTGCAATTATTGATATGAAAGAAGGAAACATTAGATTTCAATTTCCGTGAAGGAATGGCATGGAACACTTTCCTACAAAGAAAATTAAATTGCCATATGAATGTATTATGAGAGCCACTTATGGAT
Source organism: Triticum aestivum (assembly GCF_018294505.1). NCBI lineage: Eukaryota > Viridiplantae > Streptophyta > Magnoliopsida > Poales > Poaceae > Triticum > Triticum aestivum. The sequence continues at coordinate 421,883,667 of NC_057795.1, read as the reverse complement.
TGCATACCAAAGATGAGAATACCTAGATCTATTCGTGTTTTATGCCTAGCTAAGGGCGTTAAACAATAGCGCTTGTTGGGAGGCAATCCAAGTTTATTTTTGTTCTTTGCCTTTTTTCCTATTTTTCTTTGAATAATTCATCTAGACTCTGGTTAGATGTGGTTTTGTATTTTAATTAGTGTTTGTGCCAACTGCCAAGTAAGACCTTTGGGATAACTTACGGTGATAGTTGTTTTGATCCTGCTGAAAAACATAAACTTTTGCACCCAATAAATATTTTTTTGGATTTTATTGAAACGTGCTTTTGATCTGATTAATTTTTCTCTGGATTGGCGCACAAATTACCCAATTTTTCCTAATTGTTCAGAATATTTGGAGTTACAGAAGTATTCGAGTGTTACAGATTGCTACAGACTGTTCTATTTTTGACAGATTCTGTTTTCTATGTGTTGTTTGCTTATTTGATGAATTTATGGGTAGTATCGGGGGGGGGGGTATGAACCTTGGAGAAGCTGGAATACAGTAGATATTACACCAATATAAATAAATTATGAGTTTGCAACAGTACCATAAAGTGGGGATTTATTTTCTTATACTAACGGAGCTTATGAGATTTTCTGTTGAGTTTTGTGTTGTGAAGTTTTCAAGATTTTGGTAAGGATTTGATGGACTATGGAATAAGGAGTGGAAACAACCTAAGCTTGGGGATGCCCAAGGCACCCCAAGGTAATATTCAAGGACAACCCCAAGATTCCCGTATCATGCATGTATGGTGAACCGTTATGTGATGAAGTCGCAGCATGATTTATTTTTTGATTGTCTTCCTTATGAGTGGCGGTCGGGGACAAGCGATGGTCTTTTCCTACCAATCTATTCCCCTAGGAGCATGCGCGTAGTACCTCGTTTCGATAACTAATAGATTTTTGCAATAATTATGTGAGTTTTTTATGACTAATGTTGAGTCCATGGATTATACGCACTCTCACCCTTCCACCATTGCTAGCCTCTCTTGTACCCTGCAACTCTCGCCGGTACCATACACCCACCATATACCTTCCTCAAAACAGCCACCATACCTACCTATTATGGCATTTCCATAGCCATTCCGAGATATATTGCCATGCAACTTCCATTGTTCCGTTTGTTATGACATGCTTCATCATTGTCATATTGCTTTGCATGATCATGTAGTTGACATCGTATTTGTGGCAAAGCCACCTTTCATAATTCTTTCATACATGTCACTCTTGATTCATTGAACATCCCGACACACCGCCCGGAGGCATTAATATAGAGTCATATTTTGTTCTAAGTATCGAGTTGTAATTCTTGAGTTGTAAGTAAATAAAAGTGTGATGATCTTCATTATTGGAGCATTGCTCCAGCGAGGAATGGATGATAGAGACTATGATTCCCCCACAAGTCGGGATGAGACTTCGGACGAAAAATAAAAAAAAGGAGAAAAAGAGGCCAAAAAATGAGAATGGCCCAAATAATATATATATATATATAGGGTGGGTCTATTATGATAACACCCATAAGACCCTTATTCTGCTAACACCCTGTCTTATTCTGGTAACACCGACGCGTAAGCCAACCTTATCCTCTCGTGCCCACTCCCCCACTCCCTCTCTCTCCCCACAACCCCGCCTCCCGGCCCGCAACCACCCATCCGCCACCGCGCAGCAACCCTCCCCCGCGCCACCGAACCGCCACCTCCCCTGCTGCCCCGCGCCGCCAACCTCCCCCCCGGCCACCACCCCACCTCCCCATGTCGGCCTCCTCCCTCCTTCCCCTGCACCCCATGGCCGGCACGCCACGCCCCTCCGCCCAACCCCCGCCACCGACCGCCGCCCCCTACTACCTCCGACCTCCTCCCCCAATCTCCCTCCCCGCGCCGGATCCAGCAGTGGGCGACCACCTCCCCCAATGATGGCTCAGTCCAGATCGAGGTGCGGGCGACCATGACTTGCCGCTGACGGGCGCGACCGGCACCGTCCCCGCTCGATCTCGTGCCTCCTCCGTGCCCCCACCCGGTGACCTTCTCCCCCGACCAGATCCGCCGTCTTGCCTCGCCCTCCTCACCTCCTTTCCCATGGCACGCCAGCAGGCTGCTTCCATGGCCAGATCCGGCAGTGGCCATCTCCCTGGTCCTTCTCCTCGTCCTCTCCGGTGGCCAGCTCCGGGTCGTTTTGCCATCTTTTGCCCCCTGCTACTCATCCATCCCCCTCCTCTCTGTTTTGCAGGTCCGGCAGCACATCCAACGTCGACAGAGGGTGGTGACCCCTCTTCCAGCTACCTTTTGCCGGCGTGCACTGCAGGCAGCAGCGGTGTGCACTGCAGGCGGCGGCGGCGTGCACTTCAGGCAGTAGCAGCGTGCACTGCAGGCGGTGGCGTGCACTGCAGACGCATGGTGCAGTGCACCTCACCATGCGAGTGCTGTTAGGAAGAGTTTTTTTCTTTCTATTTTCTGGATTTTGCTTGTGCAGTTCAGCTAGATCCCGCAAGCAGTGTGTTGCGCGCCGCGATGTGGTTCTCATCCATGGCCACCTCGCGCGGTCTCTGTCACTGGCGCCAGGATTCCGAGCGGATGGCAGGTGGAGCTGCCCACCTTGCACTGCAGCATGGTGTTTCCATTCACGTGGTCCCTCCTCCTCTGATCCCTTTTCCTTTCTTGCAATGCACTGTGCATTTAGCCTAAGCACCCCTCGCTGCTCTCTCCTCGCCGGAGAAGTATGGCAGCATGCCGGCTTGCACTCCTATTCCGACGGCGGCCAGCGTTGGCAAATCCTGTGTTCCTCTTAACCTGTGTCTGGTCTTTTTGACTAGAGCATGTTCATATGCCTAGGTCCAATGTGCCCTGCTATAGCCACATTTCTAAAAATATTTGTCGACAAAGATGCTATTGTTTATTTTATTTTTTCTAGTGTTTTTCAGAAAAACTGATGAGTGAATTGGGTGCAGTGCAGTTCAGAAGCTTCCGTTGAGTATATTTTCTAGTGCGTTGATGCAGTTTGTTGAGAGTGAGCCCTCACAGTCTCCGGCATGTGACGTGGAGTGCAGTGCACACGTTCGTGCAGTACGGTGGTGGTGCCAATGTAACAAGTGCGATGAGCTCCTTGCCGTGATCCTTTTCGTGGGCTCCTCAACGACGCCGGAGTGGACGGATGATGGGTCCAGGTTGGCGATGTCTCCGATTGCCCAGCGCGAGGGGGACCTCTCTGCAGCTCACTGAACTTTGTTTTGCAGCTCACTTAAAGTTTGTTTGTAGCTCGCTTGCTCGTATAGTGCATGGGCAACGCCTCCGTGCATTTCAAGCAATCGCGTGCGTGCAGTACGGCGGCAGCGCAAAGCATTTGCAATCTTGCTATGTTAATGCGTGCAGTTCATTGCATTATACAAAAAGTGTAGTTGGGTTGTATTTTGTGTGTGATTGTAATGTGGAGACAGAAAAATGACTATTTGTGTGGATTACTCAATCTTTTCTTTCTAAAAGCAGTGCGCTTGACAAGTTCATGCAGGTCGGTATCACCATTTTTTTTGAAAAATGGAACAAGGATACAACAAAAAAGGTTGAAGTAGTTACTCCAATTTGTGTAGCAGCTCATCACCCCTATGTATGAAGTGCAATTTGTTTCGTGTGCTTTAAAAATCAGTCGACTACATCAACGCATGCAGTGCTTTTGGTCATCGAATGTGGTTCATTTTTTAGAGTGATGTTGTTCACTTGTGCCCAAAATGAAAGTGCTAAAAATTTAGCGCAACAATAAAAAAAGTGATGAGGTTCACTTCGATATATGCCACGTGTCACTTGCCTCCTCTCTGCAGTCCACTCTCATTCACAAAAAGTTTGAAAAAAAAGACAACAAAACTCGTATGAGAAAAATTTGCGTTCGACAAAAGAAACGATGCAGTTCACATGACTGTTTGATGCAGCGCGGTTTTCCGTTTGAAGCAGTGCGTTTTTCTGTCCCACGATGATTTTGGCGTCACGAAAAAACAGTGTCCGCTTTTCACTAATTTTAAAACTGCTCTTAAACTGTAAAGAATTAGAGAGTGTGTTCTACATGAAAAAGTTCCATCTTGTCGATATCTTTCCAACGGCGTATCGTTTGAATCATTCCGACCGGCGGTTTGCAAAAATTTCACGAAAAAACAGCCGCTGCCTCTCAAAGTCAGCCACACGATTTTCAAAATTAACTAAAAACCGTAAGGAATCTCAAAACCATTTGAACATATGAAAGTTGTGCCTTGTCCATAGCTTTCCAACGGTTTATCACATGTCGTGTTTCGACAAACGGTTCAAAAACTGGAGCGAACACAGTACCGAAAATTTCAAAAAATTTGAAAAACAAAGTTCCATGATTTAGTAAATTTGAAACTTCTCTTAAACCGTAACAAATTAGAGAAAAATTTATATATGAAAAAGATGCGCCTCAACGATATCTATCCAAGGGCGTATTGTTTGCTTCATTTCGACAAGTGGTTTAGAAGAAATCGCCAAAAAATGCTCGCTGCCACTCGTCATGGGACGCGCCAATTTCAAAACTGCTCTTAAACCGTGTGGAATCTCGAAAAGTGTTCAACATGTCGAAGTTGCGCCTAATCCATAGCTTTTCAACGGTATATTACACGCCTCATTCCGATAAACGGTTAAAAAATTAAAGCGAAAACAGTACCGAAAAAATAACGCATGCAGTTTTTTTCAACGAGAAGTTCACTCGTGTGAGTACTGCAGCACACTTGGTTCAAAGAATGACGTGCACTTGCGTTCAGCATGCAGTGCGGAAGTGGTGTGCAGAATAGTTATTCTGTTAATATTAACAGAATAGATCGTCTGTATATATAACGCTCCAGTTTTTGAAAAACTATGGATTAGGCGCAACTTCGACATGTTGAACACTTTTCGAGATTCCACACGGTTTAAGAGCAGTTCTGAAAATGGTGCGGCGGATGACGAGTGGCAGCGAGCGTTTTTTCGCGTTTTTTCTAAACGTTTGTCGCAATGAAGCAAATGGTACGCCGTTGGATAGATATCATCGAGGTGCATCTTTTTCATATATAAAGTTTTCTCTAATTCCTTACGGTATATGAGTAGTTTCAAATTTACAAAATCGCGGAATTCTGTTTTTCATTTTTTTTTTCAAATTTTCGGTACTGTTTTCACTCTAGTTTTTGAACCGTTTGTCGAAACAAGGCGTGTGATACGCTGTTCGAAAGCTATGAACGAGGCGCAACTTTAATATGTTGAAATAGTTTTGAAATTCCTTACGGTTTTAAGTTAATTTTGAAAATCGTGCAGTGGACGACGAGTGGCAGCGGCCGTTTTTTGTGAATTTTTCACAAACCGCTGGTCGAAAAGATTCAAATTATACGTTGTTGGAAAGATATCGACGAGGCGCAACTTTTTTACGTAGAACACTTCCGCTAATTCCTTATGGTTTAAGAGCAGTTTCGATTTTACAAAAATGGGGACACTCTGTTTTTTGCGACACCCAAATCGTCGTGTGCACTGCATCAGACAGATAGTGCACTGCTTTAGACTGAAAACCGCACTGCATCTGATAGACTGAAAATTGTCATGCATACGCGACGAACGAAGTGCACTGCTTCAGACAGATGAGTGCACTGCTTCAGACCGAAGCCGCACTGCATCGAAACGGATTGAAAATCATCGTGTCTACGCGACAATGAAGTGCGCTGCATCAGATAGATCAGTGCACTCTTCAGATCGAAACTGCACTGCATCAAATAGACTAAAAATCATCGTGCGTATGCAACAACGAAGTGCACTGCAGCTCCCAATGAATTTTTTACTTTCTTGTGCACTGCAATAAGGGAACCACAAAGATTTTAACAATGAAGTACAACAATTTGAAAAAAATGTACTTCTTCGGTTCACCGAGCGCATTGCTTTTACCAAGTTTTTTCTTTTACAAACTAAGTAATCCACACAAAGTCCTTTTTTCTGTCTCCACATTACAATCACCCACAAAATACAACCCAACTGCAACTTTTTATAAAATGTACTGCACACATCAACATAGCGAGAATGCAAATGCTTTGCGTTGCCGAACCGCACGCAGTTGCCGGACGTACTTCACTCGGCAAGCGAGCTGCAAAACAAACTTCAGTGAGCTGCAAAAACAAACTTCACTGAGCCGCGGAGAGGGCTCCCTCGCCCTGGGCAACCAGCGAATTTGTTCTGCATTTTTTTCTCAAATCAATAACAATATGACTTCTTCCATTCATCCAGCAAGCGGCGCAAATCGGAAGCGCACTGCATTGGGCAACCGCACATCCAAAATTTGGGCACAAGATGAAGTGCACATCCAAAATCTGCAAGAACAAAGAGAAAAAAGGCCTTTTGCGAACTGCATCGGCGGCAACTCGTGTTCCCAAGATGTCGTCTCTATGAGCAGGCGGCGGACTGCAACGCGGCGAGGTGGGCACTGCAGGCGGCAGTAGAGGCAGAATCACGTTTGACCCGGGGGATAGCCCTTGTCGACTTGTTGGGCATCCCATGTTTTGTTGCTGCAGAGAAGGGACGGGGCGGACTGGATCCGGCTGCCCACGGGCCAGCGCGAGGATGGGGTGATGATTGGGGGAGGAACCCATGGTGCCGCTCTGCGGTAGAAGGTGGATGGGTGGAGGTGCACTGCTCCAAGGCTCGCGACGCACTTCTCGAGGATGGCGGCGGGGCTGGGCCGGCCGACACGATGACGGAGGTAGAAGGGGGCCGGGGAGGGAAGGGTGAGTCGCGGAGGTGGGGCGGCGGCTCGGGGGAGGAGGTTGGGTGGCAGCGCGAGGGAAGCAGGTTGGGCGGCGGCGCGGGCGGAGCAGGTTGGGTGGCGGCGCTGGGGGAGGGGGCAGGTTGGGCGGCAGCATGGGGGAGCAGGTGGGGAGGCGGCGCGAGGGGCCGTCGCGGCCTGGCTCCGGCAGCGGGGCGTCACGGGGGCCCGCCCTGGCCTGGATCCAGCGCTGGGACGTCGCGGGGGCCCGTCGAGGCCTGGATCTGGCACCGGTTCATGGTGGGAAGCGGTCGGGGGAGGGGGTGGCTCGCCAGTGATGGGAGGAAGGCCACCGACAGGGTAGGACAAGGTGGTTGGGCGGCGCGCCGGTCGTGGGAGGTAGGTGGGGGAGGAAGGTGGTAGGCGTGGTGGCGCACGACTGGGTAGGAGGAAGCGGGCGACGGGGGAGGATGGAGGTGGTTCTGCGCGGGGGGGGAGGGAAAGTGGAGAAAAGTGAGGTCGTGGGAGGAGAGGAAAAGTGGGTGGGGTGGGCCGATTAGGTGGGGGTGTTATCAGAATAATAAACCGATGTGCAGAATAAGTCTTAAGGGGGTGTTATCATAAGCGAAAATAGTACCGAATAAATAACGCGTGCAGTTTTTTGCGACACGAAGTTCACTCGCTTGAGTTGTGCATCACACTTTGTTCAAACAATGACGTGCACTTGCGTTGAGCGTGCAGTGCGGAAGTGGTGTGTAGAATAGTTATTCTGCTAATATTAGCAGAATAGACCGTCTATATATATATATATACATATATATATATATATATATATATATACACATATATATATATATATATATATATGAGAGAGAAAGAGAGAAGGGGCAATGTTACTATCCTTTTTTCACACTTGTGCTTCAAAGTAGCACCATGATCTTCATGATAGAGAGTCTCCTATGATATCACTTTCATATACTAGTGGGAATTTTTCATTATAGAACTTGGCTTGTATATTCCAATGATGGGCTTCCTCAAATTGCCCTAGGTCTTCGTGAGCAAGCGAGTTGGATGCATGCCTAGTTGATATGAGACTATCTCCCTCTTTTTATCTTCTCCACAACCACCATATTCTATTCTACCTATAGTGCTATGTCCATGGCTCACGCTCATGTATTGCGTGAAAGTTGGAAAAAGTTTGAAAACATCAAAAGTATGAAACTATTGCTTGGCTGAAACCGGGGTTGTGCATGATTTAAATATTTTATGTGATGAAGATGGAGCAGAGCCAGACTATATGATTTTGTAGGGATAACTTTCTTTGGCCATGTTATTTTGAGAAGACATGATTGCTTTATTAGTATGCTTCAAGTATTATTGTTTTATGTCAATATTAAATTTTTGTTTTGAATCTTACAGATATGAAAATTCATGCCACAATAAAGGAAATTACATGTATAAATATGTTAGGTAGCATTCCACATCAAAATTTCTGTTTTATCATTTACCTACTCGAGGACGAGCAGAAATTAAGCTTGGGGATGCTTGATACGTCTCTAACGTATTTATAATTTTTTATTGTTCCATGCTATTATATCTGTTTTGGATGTTTTATATGCATTAATATGCTATTTTATATTATTTTTGGGACTAACCTATTAACCTAGAGCCCAGTGCCAGTTCTTGTTTTTTCCCTGTTTTTGAATTTCGCAGAAAAGGAATACCAAACGGAGTCCAAACGGAATAAAACTTTCGCGATGATTTTTCTTGGACCAGAAGACAACCAAGAGACTTGGAGATGAAGTCGGAAGAGCCACGAGGCGGCCACAAGGACGGAGGGTGCGCCCAGGGGGGTAGGGCGCGCCCCACCCTTGTGGGCCCCTCATGCACCTCCTGACCTAATTCCTTCGCCTATATATTCCCATATATACCCAAACCAACAGAGGCATCCACGAAAACACTTTTCCACCACGGCAACCTTATGTAACCGTGAGATCCCATCTAGGGACCTTTTTCGGCGTCCTATCGGAGGGGGATTCGATCATGGAGGGCTTCTACATCAGCACCATTGCCCTTCCCATGAAGCGTGAGTAGTTTACCACAGACCTACGGGTCCATGACTAGTAGCTAGATGACTTATTCTCTCTCTTTTATTCTCAATACCATGTTCCCCTCGATGTTCTTGGAGATCTATTTGATGTAATACTTTTTGCGGTGTGTTTGCCGAGATCCTATGAATTGTGGATTTATGATCAGCTTATCTATGAATATTATTTGAATCTTCTTTGAATTCTTATATGCATGATTTGATATCTTTGCAAGTCTCTTCGAATAATCGGTTTGGTTTCGCCAACTAGATTGGTTCTTCTTGCAATGGGAGAAGTGCTTAGCGTTGGGTTCAATCTTGCGGTGTCCTTTCCTAGTGACAGCAGGGGTAGCAAGGCATGTATTGTATTGTTGCCATCGAGGATAAAAAGATGGGTTTTTTATCATATTGCTTGAGTTAATTCCTATACATCATGTCATCTTACTTAATGCATTATTGCGTTCTTTATGAACTTAATACTCTAGATGCATGCTGGATAGTGGTCGATGTGTGGAGTAATATTAGTAGATGCAGGCAAGAGTCTGTCTATTTGACATGGACGTGATGCCTATATTCATGATCATTGCCTTAGATATCATCATAACCTTGCGCTCTTCTATCAATTGCTTGGCAGTAATTTGTTCACCCACCGTATTATTTTCTATCTTGATAGAAGCCTCTAGTGAAACCTATGGCACGGGTCTCTTTTCCATCATATAAGTTTCCGATCTACAATTTTAGTTTCCGATCTACTATTCTTGCAATCTTTTACTTTCCAACCTATAAACCAAAAATACAAAAAATATTGACTTTATCGTTTGTCTATCTCTTTCAGATCTCACTTTTGCAAGTATCCGTGAAGGGATTGACAACCCCTTTATCGCGTTAGGTGCAAGTTTGTTTGATTGTTTTTGCAGGTATTCGGTGATTTGTGCGTTGTCTCCTACTTGATTGATACCTTGATTCTCAAACTAAGGGAAATACTTATCTCTATTTTGCTGCATCACCCTTTCCTCTTCAAGGAAAAACCAAAGCAAGCTCAAGAAATAGTAGTAGCTAATTTGGGACGGAAATTGATCCGAACAGACATAAGACAGACACAAATAAAAAATGTGTATCTACATTGAGCTGGTCTTTTTATGCGTTTAGACTCAGACGTACACAACCGGACCGAATGCGGTGTGTTTAGCCTCGCGTCAAGGATGCACCGGCCCAAAAAGTAGTAAGGGCCCAGATCGTTATTCCTCTCGCGTCCAGGCGGTTGGAACCGCAACCAGGAGGCCAATCTGCTAGCGCAGTCCTCCGGCGGCTCCCCTCGGCCGGCGACCTTGATTGTCGGTGGTGAGGGGGCGCCGGATCCACGCGCGTGGGTCATTTTTACTCTCTTGTAGTTTAGGTTTTTAGGTTGCTCATCGTCTTGGCTGCGGCGGCGACGAAGGGGGCGCTGAATTTGGAAACCATCCCTAACAAGGCAATCGGTCCTATGGTTGGGGATGAATTTGGAAACCAGTCTGTTCAAGCAAGGATGGAATGGTGGCGGCGTCATCCTCGCGAGGACCTGTAACCTCGGGCTCCGTCGTTGCGATGGCGTTTGCTCCAACGTCAGTGCGGAGCTTGGGAGGTAGTCCAGGAGCCGATGCAGATTGTGGTCTGCATCGATGACATATGAAAGACGAAACGTGTGCTGGGTTGGTGGTTCGTCAATTGCAGGTATGGTTTCCTCCTTCGGCGTCTTAGTCGTGGTGGGATGCCAGATCTGGAGTTCGATGGCGTGTCCGGGGTGTTGCCCAGGTCTGATTCGTTCAATGGCAAGGGCTTCACTTTTGGTGAGCCACCTTGGAGGTCCCCAAAGCTGCATATCAACGATGAAAGCGTGTCGAGCTCGGGCGAGAAGGTGATTCGTCATTCTTTTCTTCGGTGGCTGCTATGGTGGTGCCGGTGACAGGTGACGGGTGTTGGTAGCAAACTCAGAGATGTTCTACTATCCTTTCAGTTTTGTCGTGTCGTTTATTACATGACTTGTATTTTGATCTTTGTAATATTAATGAGACACGTATTATCATAAAAGAAAAGGACGCACCGGCCCTGTAACGAACCGAGCATAGCTTCTCTTTCGTTTCTTTCAATATGTCGTTCCTATGTTTGCTCTTTTTTCTTTCTTACATTTGTTTATACTTTCAAAAATATTATTTTTTGCGAGCTTTTCAAAAAATTTCTAAATACATATAGTTCAGAAATTAAATTGTTTTAATTTTTCAAGCATTAAGGTAGTGTAAAAAAGTTGTTATTGTTATTTTAAAAAATATTGATAGCATTCAAAAATATGCTTGTGACATTTGAAAAGCATACATGTTTCAAAAAATGTACGTGAACATTTAAAACAATTAAACAATGTAAAATAAAATTTTCACGAAAATTGAAAAAAATGTTTTGTATAATTCAAAAAATGTATGTTGCATTTAATCAAATGTCCACACATTTAAAAACAATATTCCCATGACATACAAATATGTTTATACACTGGAAAACAAAGTTCATGTCGTTTAGAAAAAAGTAGCATATCATAAAAAAATGGTTCAACATGTATTTTTGAAAAGTTTAACATGTGTTTGAAAAATGTAATCATGTATCTAAAATATTAACAACAACAACAACAACAATGCCTTTAGTCCCAAACAAGTTAGGGTAGGCTAGAGGTGAAACCCATAAGATCTCGCAACCAACTCATAGCTCTGGCACATGGATAGCAAGCTTGCACGCTTCCCTGTCCATAGCTAGCTTTTTGGTAATTCTCCAATCCTCTAGGTCTCTCTTAACGGACTCTTCTCATGTCAAATTCGGGCTACCCCGCCCTCTCTTAACATTCTCCGTACACTTTAACCGTCTGCCATGCACTGGAGCGTATTTAAAAATGTATATGAAAAATGTACAATGTCTATGAAAATACGGGACATCAAAACATGTATTTTTTTAAATTGTTAATCATGGATTAGTTAAACATTTATAAAAATATGCTCAAATGCATATACAATATGAATGAAAGAAAGTAGATATATGTTGAAGGAAAGAAAAAAAAGCAATGAAAACCACGAAAATGGTAGAGAAAAATGAAAAAAAAGAAAAGGGTGTAAACAAAATAAAGCTGAAAAACGAAAAGTAAATGAACAGAAAACTGGTAGACAAACATAAAAAAGAAAAAGATCGGTGAAAACAAAAAAAACACAAAGGAAAACAAAGAAAACCAAAGAATGACAATAAAACTGAACAAAACCATAGAATACCGTAAAAATGATGAAAACCGTAAGGAAAAAACAAAAAAATGAAATAAAAAACAAAGGAAACTAGAAAACACACAAAAAGAAAAAACTGGGAAAACAGTAAAAAGGGTAAAAACACAAAGAAAGAAAAGGAAAACTGAGTGTAAACTAAAACAAAGAATGAAATAAACCAATGAAAACTGGACCAGTGCAACCAATAGTCACAAAGAAGAAGAAGAAACCATCAAAACTCTAAACGAGCGAGCGAGTGTAACGAAACCCAAAAGAACCAGCAAGCAAACAAAAAAAGAACTAATGAAGCGGGCTGGTCCAGTAATCAGGCGAGGAAAAAGTCTTCAGACGAGACATATTATATGTCAGTATGCGGAGCTAAGGGCATTTCCTATTTGACGCCTTTTTTTAGGGCATTCCTATTTGGCGCTTATGCGCCACCAACGGATGCCTGCAGGCGTTTCTTATCGGGCGGGCCCGTTCCGTTGCTTTTTCCTACTTTTAAAGCGCAAAAAATGAGCGCCGACGGGGATTCGAACACGCGCACTACCTGTTGCAACTTCACAGCTATAGCCACCAGGGCACAACTATAGTTGGCTCATTTTTCTCCTTTTTTACTTGCTTCCACAGTTTGTTTTTTTATTCTTACTCTTTTTCCTCTTTTTTTTCATCTTTCATTGGTTTCTTTAGTGCACGGTTTTTTATAAATTTGCTGAAATTTTTCAGAATCGATGAACTTATTTTCAAATTCAATGAACTTCTTTGTAATTGGATGAACTTTTTTTGAAATTCGATGAACTTTTTTCAAATTTGATGTACTTTTTTTTCCAAATCGATGAACTTTTTCCAAAATCCATGAACATTTTTCAAATTCCATGGAATTTTTCAAATTCGATGTACTTTTTTCGAAATTGGTGAACTTTTTTCAAAACCCATGAACTTTTTTCATATTTGATGAACATTTTTTCAAATTCGATGAACTTTTTCTGAAAACGGTGAACTTTTTTCAAGTGATGAACTTTTTTAAATATTGATGAAATTGTATTCAAATTGATGAACTTTTTTCTCAAATCTGTGAAGTTTATTCATTTTTCTTGAACTTTTTTTGTTTCATGTGAACTTTTTCAAATCTGTGAACTTTTTTCAAACTCACGAATTTTTCTTAAATTAGTGATCCTTTTGAAATTTCGTAAACAAATTTCATTATTTGTGAACTTTTATGAATACGTGAGCCTTTTCTATTTTGAAAAAATTCGCAAACTTTTTATTAGTCTATGAACTTTCATGTTTTGGAACCACGCAGCCCATATAGTCTTAATTACTGTCGAGGGACTAGCCAACACAAGTGCTAGGTAGTTGTACTGGATAGCCAAGCGGGTATAGAAAGCAAAGGCGTGCGTTCGAATCCTGGTGCTGCAACGTCTTTAGGATTTTTTGTCCTTTATCGTTACGCGTTGGCGGGCCGGCCCAGCAAGGCGCTGCTGCAAGCGCCCGATGGGTTAGTTGGCGCTGAAGGCGCGGAGTAGGAGCTCCCGGAGCTAAGCGCGGGTTCAGGCAGCTGGCGCTCACGATTCCGCACCCCATGGGCCGGCCCACCGCGTGCAGTAGAAGGAAAAAAGGTCTCGCGAAAAGAACACACAAAACGTGTGGATACAGCCACTCGAACTCACGCCTTACGGCTACAACACGAGAACCGTTTTGTATGTCAGTATGGGGGAGCTAAGAGCCGGTTCAGGCAGCTGGTGCTCACGATTCCGCACCCCATGGGCCGGCCCACCGCGCGCAGTAGAAGGATAAAAGGTCTCGCGAAAAAAACACACAAAACGTGCGGATACAGCCACTCGAATTCACGCCTTACGACTACAACACGAGAACCGTTTTGCTAACCACTACAACCTGTTAGCACCAGCGACAACAAGGAACGCGAACTATTTAAGACCAATGCATCAGCACTATTTATTAGATTTGCGAATTATTAAAAGTTTTAATGTATTTTTCGTTTTTTGTTCATGATTACAAAACATGTTCATAGTTTTCAAATTTATTCACTTTTTCAAATTTTGTTCAAATTTTTTTATTGTTCAGTGTACATAAAAAATGTTCAATGGGTATTTAAATGGTTTTTCAGCGCATATCACAAAATTGTTCAATGTGTAGTTAAAAATTGTTCAGATTATATTACAAAAATGTTAAATGTATAAAATTTGTTCATATTATATCAAAAAAAAGTATAAAATGTTTTAAATTATTTCAATGTATGTCACAAAAATGTTCGCTGTGTAGTTAAAAATTGTTCATCGTACACCGAAAAAATGTTCAGTGTATATTTGAAAATCTCTAGTCGTATATAAATTTTTGTTCATGTTCTCAATAATTGTTCAAGTCTTAAAAAGTTCATGGAATTTTAAAATTTTCATAAAATTTTAAAAAAGTTCATCGATTTGATAAAAGTTCATTCAATTTTAAAAATTTCACAAAATTTAAAAATAGAATAAAAAAGGAAAATAAAAAAATAAAAAGAAAAAACGAACCAGAAAAAAAACGCCCAGAAATAAGGGAGCAGTGAAAGCTGGTTTGGTGGGCTCTCGCGGCCTGCGTAAATAAAAGAATGAATATAAGTAAAAGGACACAATTGGTACAGTGGTCTGTTGGTTAATGTGCTGCTGTTTCAACGGAGAGATCACGAGTTCGAGCGCTCACATTGGAAATAAGGTTTTTTCTTCAGTTCTTTAACAGAAGAAAAAAGAAGGAAACGGGCCGGCCCATCGCGGCGCGGGGGTATGCGCCCGTTTGCGGCAACAGAAGAAACGAGCGCTTAAGGCGCCCGTTAGGAAATGTCGTCAGTATGAGCGACACATAGCCCTGGCGGTTCAACTGGAGCTCACAATATTGTTCTGGCCTGGACAGGTAGTTTATTGGTACCTTGGCAGGCCTGTGGCCCTTTCTGCATTTTTTAGTTGCCTTTCTACATTATTATTATCTCCGTTCCATAATATAAAAGCATTTTTGACACTAAATTTTTTTAGTTGCCTTTCTACATTGTTACTATCTCCGTCCTATAATATAAGAGCATTTTTGATACTAAACTAGTATAAAAAACGGTCTTATATTATGGGATAGAGGGAGTAGCTTATTATGGCAGATTTTATTTCTATTTTTGTCACGAAGTTACTCCCCCCTTGGAAAATATAAGGTGCAATCATTTTAGTGAAAGTCAAACGTAAATCTGTTTGACCAAAATTATGAAATAAAATATCATCATTCACTTTATAAATTAAATAAAATATGAAAATACTTTTATTGATGCATGTAGCATTGCAATTTTGGTATTGTAGGTATTAACACTTTCTTCTAAAAACTTGATCAAACATGCATAGTTTTAACTTAAAAATAATAAAAGACCTTGTATTTTAGAATGGTCCGAGTATAACATATCCCTCTTCACATATAGGCGGGCACAAGTGGCCCTACAAAAGGGCGCATGTTTTCAAACTGTCACAAGGAGCACTCCCAACTACTCCATTTGTTCCTAAATATTTGTTTTTTTAGAGATTTCAAATGGACTATTACATACAGATGTCTATAGAGATACTTTAGAGTGTAGATTCACTCATTTTGCTTCGTATATAGTCATTTGTTGAAATCTTTAGAAAAATAAATATTTAGGAACGGAGGGAGTATATACCAAAAGAAACATTTTAATCTTACTATGCATGCGTCGATAGATTACCACGGAATGAGGGGAAATCAGCGAATGGGTGCCCATGACGAAGAACAACCAACTGATTTTACACAAAAGTATCACCACAAGAGTCACAAGCAGTTGTGGAGTGTCGTTAAAGGGTACTAGAGACCTTGTAAGTTGCCAGAAACACCCGCCCACAGGACGGTATCCCACTGTGTGGTACATGAGAGAACGCAATCAATAAGGAGGTGTTTGTTTCAGAAAATTTTACCCATCGTCCCTTTACGTTGTAAAGAGAAAATGTTGCTTGCGCTTGTTTAATCCACACTGTAAACACTTCCCCCCGTACAAGGGTCCAACCAAGTTATTGATAGATACCGCCCACCCCCACCAGTAATTGCGGTACCGTTCCCTCCTCTTCTCCTCGAGCGCACTTCTCCCGGCATGACCCCTTCCTCCTCCCCTCTCGAGCGCACTCCTCCCCGCATGACCCCCTCCTCCTCCTCCCCCATCCCGCCCGAGCGCACTTGTGACGCCCTCGATTCAATCGTACACTAATCATACACGCAAATGTGTACGATCAAGATCAAAGACTCATGGGAAGATATAACAACACAACTCTAGACAAAAATTAAAATAACACAACCTTTATATTACAAGCCAGAGGGTTCGAATACATAAGCTCAAAAACAAACGAGTCAGCGAAAGCAATATTACCTGAGTACAGACACGAGTTAAACAAGTTTTCCTAAAGAAGGCTAGCACAAAAGCAACATCGATCGAAAAGGCAAGGCCTCCTACCTGGAGCCTCCTAACTACTCCTGGTCGTCAGCGGCCTCCACGTAGTAGTAGGCACCCTCAGTGTAGTAGTAGTCGTCGTCGAAGGTGGCGTCTGGATCTTGGGCTCCATCATCTGGTTGCAGCATCCGAGAAGAATGTAAAGAGGTGGAAAAAGGGGAGCAAAGCAACCATGAGTACACATCCAAAGTACTCGCAAGCAAGGATCTATACTACATATACATCGGTATCAATGAAATGGGTAGTATTTGTGGACTGAACTGCAGAATGCCAGAAGAGGAGGGGAAAACCTAGCCTATCGAAGATTAGCATCTTCAAGCGTCTTGCAGCAACCAGAAGAGTATAGAAAAGCAGTTTATATTTAACAAACATGCTGTAGTAATAACACCCAGAGATCCTTCCCCTACTCCCTGTGGGAAAGCAATCTCGGAGCCACCTATCCATTCATGCCTCAACATTCAGTATCCAGTTCTAGTTGTATCGATCGGGATACAACTCCGAGTGTCCGTTATCGTAGGACAGGCTATCACTAGATGTTTTCTTCCCTGCAGGGATGCACCAACTTACCCAACACGCTCGATCAACTCCGGGCGGACACACCATCAGGTCATGACCGGACTCGGCCGATCAACACACCATAGTCCTACCTGGGCTCAACAGAGAGGCCAGCACACCGGTCTACATCCTAAATGCGAAGGAGTCATGGGTGAATTGTCCTTTGCAATCCTACGCGTTGCGAGGGAGGCCGGTGAGCAGACTTGGCAACCTCCGTTATATAAGGCAGGTGCTTATGCATTCCAACCCGGCGCGCGCCGCTCCATCACTGACGTCAGTGAGCTTTCGGCTGATACATACGATGTAGAGTGCCCATACTTACTCCTGTGTGGTGGTTAGTGCTATCAGGCTAGAGGCCCCTTGGATCAAATATCCAAACCGTTAGTGGATTACGAGCGCGCGGTAACAAGCAAAGACTCACGATTGATGTGACCCCGTCACCCCGTCTCGTGGACTTGCGACAAGGGCTAAGAATGCTCGGCTACGCCACGTAGTTATCTCGTAGGCACCTTCCAGGTCAACCCGACTCCACATCCCTCGCATATATGCTCGCGCGGGTACCCCTCAGGGCCGACCCGACTTTAGTATCATGGTTATGTGGTAAAGTCATACTAACCGTGTGCCCAAAACACCAAGGGGGAACCCTGAGGAATCACCCTCGATGGAATTCCACCTGATGTAATCATTAAGGTGAACCTAGGAGGAATCACCCTCGAGGTCACTCTTGAGGAGTTGCACGACAGCTTCGTTATCGGGAGTGGTGAAGGAGGAATCACCCTCGATGACCACAACCGGTGAACTAACCTACAAGGTTAACATCAGAAGTGCTGACAAGGTATCACGCTCGGCACTCGATAGTAACCCAGTAGTGTCCTACAACAAAGGGGGGTGGTGTGCGGTGTCGGGGCCTGGATGTCGATCACGTTGATCGACTCATCAAACATAAAGCGGGGAAACTGGGACAAGGTAGGAGAGTCACTGATGGATCTCTAACCAACCTATACTAACCAGTTTAGAATAAGCAGGTACATATGAAAGCAAGTAACAAAAACAGGCTATGCATCAAAATAGGAGCAATCAATTACAATGGCAAAATCTAATGCAAGCATGATAGAATGGAATGGGCGATATCGGGATGATCAAAGTGGGGGCTTCCTGGAAGCGCTGCTGAAAGGGAAGAAGTGTCGTCGTCGACGTAGTCGACCACAGGGACATCAACAATGGTCTCAGGGTCTACAAGAGAAAAAGAGGGGGAAGAAACAGTAAATACAAAGCACATAGATGCATGACATAACAATAAGCGGTGCTTGGGGTGTCCTAACGCAGTGTTAGGTAATATCAGCGAAGGGACAAAACATTCGGGAAAGTTTTCCCGGGGTTAGGCATTTTCGGACAAACGAACTAAGGGGGTAAAGGTTCGATGTTCGCTATGCTAGGGACGTGTGGCGGTCGAACGGACTGCGTATTCGGATTCTTCTCGTCCTCTGAGCAACTTTCAGTATAAAATATTTTCATCTGAGTTACGGATTATTTTATATGATTTTTCAAAGATTAAAACAATATTATGAAATTCCTGGATTTAATTAATAAATCGAATTAAATTGCAAAATGGCCATGGGTACCCAAAAGTGTACCCAGCCAGAGTGTGCATGAGGCTGACAGGTGGGGTCCATGGGTTCTACTTAGTAGTTGACCAACCAATTGTTGACTGGTCAACAGGGTCAAACAGGGCCACTTGTCATAGACTGGGTCAACCCATTCAATAGTTTAATTGGTCAAACGGGACAGGGGGCCCACATGTAAGTGTCAGAGGGGTAAAACAATTAGTCTAAACTAATTTAAACGAGTGGGTCCACATGTCAATGTAGCAAACTAAATTAAAGGCTTAATTAGCAGGATGATAAGTACTAATTAGTTTTGGGCTAATAAATCTATCGGTCAACGCAGGGGGGTTTCTTCAAGCGCGCATAGAGGCGGGGCGGCGGCCACGGCGCTCCGCCGGTAGTCAGCGGCGGAAGGAGCTGGCATGCCGGGGAGCAGCAAGGCGGCAGCGGGCAAGTAGGGGATGTGGTGGGGTACATCGCGGGGACTGAGCGGGCCGACGGGCGAGGCGCGGCGGCCACAAGCGCAGGCGATGGTGGGTGAGCACGGCCAGCGGCGCATGAGCGCGGCGGTACATGGGCGATGCGGTGCAGGGCTTGACCGAGGCCCAGGCTAGCGTAGGGTGCGGCCACTAGCGGCAGGAGCGGGGAGCGGGCACGTGGGCCACGGACGGCGCGGGGGCTGTGGGCGATGACGGTATCATAGTGGGCGGACACAGTAGAGAGCAGCAGCGGGCGCCAGCGGGAGGCAGCGAGCGGACGAAGCGACGCGCGGGCGGCGCTAGCAGCACCCGGGCGCGGCTGCAGCAGAGCGGCCGGCGCGCGGGCACGAGGCGGAGCTACCAGCGGGCGGGCGCGTGGGTAGCTGGCAAGGGCTCGACCAGGAATACGTGGGTGCACACTGAAGGAGTCCTGGATTAGGGGGGTCCTCGGACAACCGGACTATGTGCTTATGCCGGACTGGTTGACTATGAAGATACAAGATTGAAGACTTCGTCCCGTGTCCGGGTGGGACTCTCCTTTGCGTGGAAGGCAAGCTTGGCAATTCGGATATGCAGATTCCCTTCTCTGCAACCGACTCTGTGTAACCCTAGCCCTCTCCGGTGTCTATATAAACCAGAGGGTTTAGTCCGTAGGACGACAACAATCAGAGTCATAGGCTAGCCTCTAGGGTTTAGCCTCTACGATCTCATGGTAGATCTACTCTTGTAATACTCATATCATCAAGATCAATCAAGCAGGAAGTAGGGTATTACGTCCATAGAGAGGCCCCGAACCTGGGTAAACATTGTGTCCCCGCCTCCTGTTACCATTAGCCTTAGACGCATAGTTCAGGACCCCGTACCCGAGATCCGCCAATTTTGACACCGACATTGGTGCTTTTGTTGAGAGTTCCACTGTGTCGTCACCATAAGGCTTGATGGCTCCTTCGACCGTCTACAACGATGCGGTCCCGGGCGAAGTTTTCCTCCCCGGACAGATCTTCGTATTCGGTGGCTTCACACTACGGGCCAACTCGCTTGGCCACCTGGAGTAGATCGATAGCTACGCCCCTGGCCATCAGGTCAGGTTTGGAAGCCTGAACTACACTGCCAACATCCATGGAGACTTGATGTTCGACAGGTTCGAGCCCCTGACAGGTGCACCCTACAGCCACGATGAGCGTGACCTAGATCTGCCATCAAACGGTGTTCGGGAAACCTCACCTGCAGCTGCCCCGGCCTTAAATCCAGTGCAGATTGCGCCATCCGAGGACGGGAGGATGGACCCCGCCATGGAGGCCGCACACTTAGCGGCGATAGAGCCAAACACAGATTTCACTTCCAATGAGGTCTGCGTCATCGGACCCTCGGACTCGTCTCTGGCCATAGGCTCCGAACCGCGTACATCCATGCCCATAGGATCTAACTAGGCACCGATCATGGAGTTTAGCTCCGCGGATATCTTTCACCACTCACCCTTGGGCGACGTGCTAAACTCATTAAAATCTCTCTCCCTATCAGGAGACTCTGAGCCGAACTATGTCCGGCTTGAGTGGGAAGCGGACGACAAAGGATTTCGTTACCCACCCACCACCCACTTAATAGCCACCATCGACGACTTAACCGATATGCTTGATCTTGACTCGAAGACATCAACGGTATGGACGATGATGCCGGAGAAGAAAGGGAACCACCTCCCCCAGGGCGCTGGACAACCACCTCATCATATGATATATATATATGGTGGACACACCCAAAGAAAGCAATGGCGATGATGCAATGAAGGATAATCCCCTTGAGAAGCAAACAAAGCGCCGATGTCAGCGGTGCCGCTCTAAACCCCGCCATAGCAAAAACAGTGATACCGACACAAGAAAGAATAATACCCCGGACGACGCTAAAGACAACGACGACCCCGTAGACCCAGCGATGGAGTAGGGCGAGCCAGGGGACGCCAAACATAGTCCGGGGCCGCTGTCCGATCACAGCGATGCCGAAGACAAAACTTATAAACCTGTCTGCGGAGAGGAGAACAGTCCGGATGATGATGCACACATCATCCCGGATAAGTACTTGGAACAAGAGCACCTCCACAAAAGATTTATTGCCACTGTGAGGAGCTTGAAGAAGCAGAAGCAACGACTTAAAGCCATGCAGGATACGCTCAATCACAGATGGAACAAAGTGCTCGACACTGATGAAACATACGGCGGTGATCGCCAGACAAAAAGCTACACAAAACGTAAGCTACTGCCCGAATTCAACGATGAAGCTATCGCGCCCATTCCATCAAAAAACAATATGGCCGATCTGCCAGACCGACCACCCCGTGGCCGAGACAGAGCGGCTAATGATGCCACACACAAGTCAGCACACGATCTACGTGAGCACATGGACAAAAAAGCTGGTATGACCAGGTCCATCTATGGATCTAGGAAACATGTTCCTACGCGGGATCACGACCACCAAACCGGCTATACTGATCGACTACCAGCTCAAAATCAACACCGAACACTACAGCCATCGGACCCATGCCATGACACGTTCGGGTACAGGGGCGCCACACACCCCTTGTGCTTCACCGATGAGGTGCTGGACCATGAATTTCCAGAGGGGTTTAAACCCGTAAACATCGAGGCATACGACGGAAAAACAAACCCTGCAGTCTGGATTAAGGACTTTATTCTTCACATCCATATGGCTCGCGGAGATGATCTCCACGCCATCAAATACCTGCCCTCAAGTTGAAAGGACCAGCTCGGCACTGGTTGAAAAGCCTCCCCGAAAATTCCATTGGAAGCTGGGAGGAACTCGAGGAAACTTTCAGGGCTAATTTTCAAGGGACATATGTCCGACCTCCGAATGCAGACGATTTAAGTCACATAATTCAAAAACCCGGAGAGTCAACCCGTAAGCTTTGGAACAGATTTCTCACCAAGAAGAACCAAATTGTTAACTGTCGGGATGCCCAAGCCCTAGCAGCTTTCAAACATAGTGTCCGGGACGAATGGCTCGCCAGACACCTCGGCCAGCAAAAGGCAAGGACAATGGCAGCCCTAACAACTCTTATGACCCGCTTTTGCGCGGGCGAAGACAGTTGGTTGGCCCGCAGCGGCACCAGCGATCCAGGCACATCCGAAATCAGGGATGGCAATGGAAAACCGCGACGCAATAAAAACAAGCATCGAAATAATGAAGACAACCCAGACAATACAACGGTAAACGCCGGATCCAGGGGCTCCAGACCCAGTCAACGGAAAAAGCCATTCAAAGGCAGTAGAGATGGTCCGTCCAGCCTAAATAAAATTTTAGACAGGTCCTGTCAAATTCACGGCACCCCCGAGAAACCTGTGAATCACATCAATAGACAATGTTGGGTCTTCAAGCAGGCCAGCAAGTTAAACGCCGAACACAAGGGGAGGGAGCCGCCAAGTGAAGATGAGGATGAACCTCACCAGCCGAGCACTGGGGGACAGAAAAATTTTCCACCAGAGGTTAAAATAGTGAACATGATTTACGCCACCCACATACCAAAGAGGAAGCGCAAACGCGCACTCCGAGACGTATACGCTATAGAAGCTGTCGCCCCCAAATTCAACCCATGGTCGAACTTCCAAATCACCTTCGATCGCAGGGATCATCCGACTAGTATCCGGCACGGAGGTTCGGCCGCCTTGGTGCTTGACCCAATAATTGACGGATACCATCTCACTCGAGTCCTCATGGACGGCGGCAGTAGTCTTAATCTGATATATCAGGACACTGTCCGCAAGATGGGGATAGACCCGTCAAGAATCAACCAATGCAGTACTACCTGTAAAGGAGTCATATCAGGCGTAGAGGCCCGCTGCACGGGCTCTTTAACATTAGAGGTTGTATTCGGTTCTCCCGACAACTTTCGAAGCGAAGAACTAATCTTTGACATTGCCCCGTTCCGAAGCGGTTACCACACACTACTCGGAAGAATGGCCTTCGCTCGTTTCAATGCAGTACCGCATTACACTTATCTCAAACTCAAGATGCCTGGTCCATGTGGGGTCATCACAATCAGCGGAAACACAGAGCATTCTCTATGTGCGGAAGATCACGTGGCGGCTCTAGCAGCCGAACCACTAAACGGCCTCTCCAACCCGAGTAACGCATCGGTCTTCGAGACCACGGACACGGCTAGACGCGTTCGGCGCACACCTAGTTGTGGCAGCCCAGATAAACCTGAGCTTGATCAACGGATATGCCCCCATATGTGGTGCTAGGGGCTGCCGCATGTAAAAGGTCCATAGTTCGGCTTGACCCTATTAACACTCAATATATTGAATTCTCACGGTTCATTAAGAATAATCGACTTTTCGAATGGCACACCAGATTCTTTCACCTGGTTTTTCTTTTTTTACATATGACCATCGTACTACACCCTTCCAGAATACGGCACAACGGAGACAAAGGCGCAGACGTGCAGCAGGGTCCCGTTCAAAGGTTTCTTTTTAGATCAAGACCCTGTGTAAACCTTTTTTTATTGTCTCTTGTTGCCTCACACCCTCCTGGCACTTAAAATAACCAAGAGGGATACCGGCGTTATTGGCAAGCTTATGATTCGCCGATCTAAAATAGACGTTACAGGGGCAGCAACCAATGTGTTTTTGGGATCTATGCCCTCACCACAGCCGCTCTTTCGTCACGCCGGAATAATACACGTACCTGGAAATTCAGGGCTCATTATCGAGGGCGTTACTCAGCCCAATATATGTCGTAATGTCCGAATACCTTCGGGAGTGTTCGGCGTCGCGAGTTTGGCCTTATATGCATCAGCTCCGAACCATGTCTTTGGTCAATAGTTGGGTTTGCCCGGCTCCCGTGTTTTGCTAGCTTACGTTCCGCTCTATCGGCTAAGGTGGCACTGGGAGAACTACTGTGATTGTGCCCTGGTTAATCTAGATGAGCACCTCAGTAGAGAAAGCCGAAAACTGACTGTCATGATAAAGCGAGAGACTAGTCAACCACTCGACAACCCAGCGGAATCTTCGCGATTCCCCCGCATTAACGAAGGACCGGTTTCCCGGTCACGTATGTACATGCACCTTATTCGGATAAACGCAGACATACCAGGGACTATATAGTAGCCCCACCGTCAAACTCCTATGGATAAGTGAAATGTTAAAGCTATATAGTCCGATTGCCTCGTTCGCCACGCTACCACCTCCTTAACGGACCAAGACGTTGGATCAAGTGTCATTACGCGCTTTGCCTCGTTCGCCACGCTACCACCTCCTTAACGGACCAAGACGTTGGATCAAGTGTCATTATATGCGAGGGGGCTAAAGCCGACGACTACAAACTTTCAGGTTATATACATATATACATAAGCGGCCGCACAGGAGGCACTAAATACTTTACGGGCAAAAGTATAAATATAGCCTTTATTATTAAAAGCATTGTTTTTACAATCAAGATAAATGTCATTCGAACATGGTATTCTTTGAGCACTGAGCCTCTATTAAACGGGCACCTTCTAAGACTTCTTCAAAATAGTGCTCGGGCGAGTCTTGGCCCCCGGGCGGACCCCTGGTTGCAACATCGGTGGCCTCCATCTTCGCCCAATATGTCTTAACACGGGCAAGGGCCATCCGCGCACCCTCTATGCACGCAGACCTCTTGACAGTGTTGATATGCGGCACAACATGAATAAATCGTTGCACCAAACCAAAATAACTATCCGGACTTGGTTCCTTCGGCCACAGGTGATCCACGACGGCCTTCATAGCAAGCCCGGATAACCTATGGAGCTCGGCCCATCCGGCCATTTGCTCATTCAACAGCAGCGGACGCCTTGGAGTACTGAACTGCGACCAGAACAATCTTTCCACCTCATGATCTTCTCGATCTTTGAAATACTGCGTCGCGTCAATAGCACTCTTTGCCAAATCCAAGTATGCGTCTGAAGAACTCCACAATTGGTCAAGAGGGGCATACTTCGGATCACCAAATTTCGTTCGCAATAAAAAGGGCTTCCCAGCCACGATATCACCGGCTTGCCGAAGCTCCTCCCGAGCCGCTCTGATCCCAAAGTGAGTTTCCTTTGCTGCTTGTAAGACCTTCTCTAGGTCAGCCATTTTCGTTTGGTTTTCCCTTTCGAGAAGCTCATATCGGCTGGCGGCACTTTGTAGCTCAAGAGCCATGTTGGCTATTTTATCCTCACTTTGGCGATGAGCAGCATGTTCGGCTTTTAATTCATTAGCTGCCTTCACGGCGGCCGCATTGCTTCGCCTGGCTTGCTCCTTCGCCCGGGCAAGCTCTGCCCGAAGGGTCTCCACGGCGGTAGCACCATCTGCAGTCAAAGCATATTATAAATCCTAGCATCATGCTCTTGTTAATATTTGCTGACCACCCAAATATACATACCCTGTGCCTCGTCAAGCCTCTTGTTCACAAGCGTGATGCCAACATCCGCCACGTCAAGTTGCCGCCTCAGTTCGGTGAATTCAGCAATCTGGTCAGCCGCCGGAGCTGCAGACGCCTGCACACAAAATTGGCACAATCATTACCAGAGACTATGATCCTCTGCTCGCCTCATCCGAATGGCAACCAGAGTCTCAGGAGCTACTATCTATACAAAGTGCACCTTGCATTTATGGTACAATCAAAGAAAATCACTTTACGTACCTCAAAGCCTTTTAGCAGGCTCGTAAAAGCTTCATCCAACCCGCTTTTCACGGATGAAATCCTCTCAACCACCGTACCCATTAAGTTACGATGTGCCTCTGAGATAGCCGCTTGCCGCAGAACACTCGTCAATGTGTCCGGTTGTTTGTCGGACAGTCCGGGGCTTTCTTTGTTGGTCTCTCTAGGAGCGGAGAACCCCGGACTTCGGGCGGCCGAAGATTTACCTTCTGGCCTTTGCGGATCGGGAGAGATCCTCCGGGACGACACCTCAGGATCGTCCGCCTCATGAGGCGGAGAAGTATGAGGAGGCGTTTCGCTCTCCATCATCTCCGGAAGAAGATCCCCCGAGGACAAACATTGTGGAGGGAGGTTATGAGCCGAACTGCAAAACATATGTCTCGGTCGTTATTCTCAGGAAAAGAATAGGGTATGCTTACTAAGCACCTTTGTTCACTTACGGCTCGGTCAACGGCTGGCCCCCCTATGGGTGTTGGGCAGCAATGTTGCCCTTCGGGGCAGGGCCTTCTTATGAAGGTTTCTTCCCTAAATTGGAGACCTCTGCTTCCAAGTCTTCAGGGGCGGTCCTTTTGTTCCCGTGGGGGAAGGGGTGCTAGATTCTCCTCCCCGTTCATCCTCCGTCACGGGGGTGCTAATTTCCCCGGTTAGGATGCGCAACCTACCTCCAGCATTAAGTCCACTTTTGGCTTCCCCATTCCTCTCCCTGTCCTCCCCTGATGGCACTTGATAAGGTGCACAAGCCAACATCCTGGTTAGTACAAGATCCGGCGAATATTTGGGAAGAGGGGCCGAACACCCGATCCTCTCCGCCTTTCTTATCCAGCCCTGGCCGAGGGTGGTTTTTTAGAATAATGTTGTGACAAATATAATGACAACATGTTCGGTCGCGGAATTACTTACCTGGGTATCCGGATGGTTGCAGTCGAGGCCGACATCCTCTGTGGTGACCAGACACTTTATTCGTGATCCGAAGTATAATTGATACATTCCTTCGAGCGTACAGTCGAGGAAGTGCTGAACAATTCGCGGTCCTTCCGGGTTGAACTCCCACATATGGAGAGGTCAATGTTGGCACGGCAAGGCCCGACGGACTAGAATTACTTGAATTACTTTGACAAGGCTGATATCCTTCTTGAGGAGATCCCGAATGCGGCATTGCAATGTCCGCACATCATCAACCGATCCCCAGTCCAGCCCCTTGTTGACCCATGATGCAAGCTGTGGTGGAGGGGCAGAGCGGAAGGCTAGGGCAGCCGCCCACTTCCTCCCTCGAGGTGTTGTGATGTAAAACCACTCCCGTTGCCATAGATCAGAAACTTCCAGGAAAGAACCCTTTGGCCATAAAGCATCGACACCTTTGCTTATTATAGCGCCTCCGCACTCCGCATGTCGCCCATCGATCATCGTCAGCTTCACATTGAAGGTCTCAAGCCATAAGCCGAAGTGTGGGGTAATGCAGAGGAAGGCCTCACACACGACGATGAACACTGAGATGTGAAGGAAGGAATCTGGAGCTAGATCATGAAAATCTAGCCCATAATAGAACATGAGCCCCCTAACATAGGGATGAAGGCCGAAACCTAGCCCTCAGAGGAAGTGGGAGACGAATACGATGTTCTCGTTAGATTTGGGAGTAGGAATAACCTGCCCTTGAGCACAAAGCCTGTGAAGGATTTGGGCGGTCAGATACCTAGCCTCCCTAAGCTTCTTGATGTCCTCCTCTGTGAAAGAAGAGGCCATCCACCGGCCTTGAAGGTTGGATCTGGGCATGATTGAAGATCCGGGGCGCTTGGACTGAACCTTGGGTGTTGAAACTAGAGGTAGGGGAAGGGAAGGATCAGGCGCAGAAAGAAAAGGACGGGTCTTGACCTCTTTATATAGAGGGAGAATGTCAAGCGTCCTCGGCGCAGCCGTTTGGAACTTGCCTAAACCAAGGAGTCATATTAATGGAGCGGTTGGGTTACCCACGCCCGTATTGATGAGAATCCCGTGATAAGGGGGACACGATCTCTGCTTCGACAAGACGTGCCAATAAAACCACCTCGCAAGGCGTGCAGTAGCAGGTTGAGAAAATGGTTCTAATAATGACCGGGCCGCGGCATGATGTCACGCTATGAAAAAGTTGTCAGCTAATTAGACTCGTGGAATATTGTACTCTCTACGGTGGTATGTGGAATTTGTTCTGCAGAGCCGGACATGATTCTTGTGTTCAAGATCTTCTTTGGAGTATTCAGAGAAGGAACTTGCCTTGCAATGCCGAAGACAATCTGCACGCCGGGCTCATCGTCATTGAAGCCTGGTTCAGGGGCTACTGAGGGAGTCCTGGATTAGGGGGTCCTCGAACAGCCGGACTATGTGCTTATGTCGGACTGTTGGACTATGAAGATACAAGATTGAAGACTTCGTCCTGTGTCCGGGTGGGACTCTCCTTTGCGTGAAGGCAAGCTTGGCAATTCAGATATGTAAATTCCCTTCTCTGTAACCGACTCTATGTAACCCTAGCCCCCTCCAATGTCTATATAAATCGGAGGGTTTAGTCCGTAGGATGACAACAATCAGAGTCATAGGCTAGCTTCTAGGGTTTATCCTCTACGATCTCATGGTAGATCTACTCTTGTAATACTCATATCATGAAGACCAATCAAGCAGGAAGTAGGGTATTGATACATCTCCAACGTATCTATAATTTTTGATTGTTCCATGCTATTATATTACCTGTTTTGGATGTCCATGGGCTTTATTTTACATATTTATATCATTTTTGGGACTAACCTACTAACCGGAGGCCCAGCCCGTATTGCTGTTTTTTTGCCTATTTTAGTATTTCGAAGAAAAGGAAAACCAAATGGAGTACAAACGGAATGAAACCTTCGGGAGCGTGATTTTCGGAACGAACGTGATCCGGAGAACTTGGAGTGCAAGCCAAGAAGCAGTCGAGGCGGCCATGAGATAGGAGGGCGCGCCCACCCCTCCTGGGCGCCCCCTGTCTCGTGGGCCCCTCGGGCGTCCATCGACGTACTTCCTCCTCCTATATAAGCCTACATACCCTGAAAACATCCATGGAGTCACCGAAGAAATATTTCTGCTACCGTAACCTTCTGTATCCGCGAGATCCCATCTTGGAGCCGTCGCCGGCTTTCTGCCAAAGGGGGAATCCACCATGGAGGGCTTCTACATCAACACCATAGCCCCTCCGATGAGTTGTGAGTAGTTTACCACAGACCTTAGGGTCCATAGTTATTAGCTAGATGGCTTCTTCTCTCTTTTTGGATCTCAATACAATGTTCTCCCCCTCTCTTGTGGATATCTATTTGATGTAAACTCTTTTTGCGGTGTGTTTGTCGAGATCCAATGAATTGTGGGTTTATGATCAAGTTTATCCATGAATAATATTTGAATCTTCTCTGAATTCTTTTATGTATGATTGAGTTATCTTCGCAAGTCTCTTCGAATTATCGGTTTGGTTTGGCCTACTAGATTGACCTTTCTTGCCATAGGAGAAGTGCTTAGCTTTGGGTTCAATCTTGCGGTGTTCTTACCCAGTGACAGAAAGGGTTGCAAGGCACGTATTGTATTGTTGCCATCGAGGATAAAAAGATGGGGTTTATATCATATTGCTTGAGTTTATCCCTCTACATCATGTCATCTTGCTTAATGCGTTACTCTGTTCTTATGAACTTAATACTCTAGATGCATGCTGGATAGCAGTCGATGTGTGGAGTAACAGTAGTAGATGCAGGCAGGAGTCAGTCTACTTGTTGCGGACGCGATGCCTATATACATGATCATGCCTAGATAATCTCATAATTATTCGCTTTTCTATCAATTGCTCGACAGTAATTTGTTCACCCACTGTAATACTCATGCTATCTTGAGAGAAGCCACTAGTGAAACCTATGGCCCCCGGGTCTATCCTTTATCATATAAGATTTCAATCTACTTTTATTTGCATCTTTATTTTCTGCATCTATATTATAAAATACCAAAAATATATTTATCTTATCATACTATCTCTATCAGATCTCACTTTCGCAAGTGGCCGTGAAGGGATTGACAACCCCTTTATCGCGTTGGTTGCGAGTTCTTTGTTTGTTTGTGTAGGTTCGTGGGACTTGTTAGGAGCCTCCTACTAGATTGATACCTTGGTTCTCAAAAACTGAGGGAAATACTTACACTACTGTGCTGCATCACCCTGTCCTCTTCAAGGAAAACCAACGCAAGCTCGAGACATAGCAAGAAGGATTTCTGGCGCCGTTGCCGGGGAGATCTTCGCTCAAGTCAAGACATACCAAGTACCCATCACAAACTCATCTCCCTCGCATTTACATTATTTGCCATTTGCCTCTCGTTTTCCTCTCCCCCACTTCACCCTTGCCGTTTTATTCGCCCTCTCTTTCCCAATCTCCTCTCTCTTTCGCTTGCCTTTTTCTGTTTGCTCGTGTGTTAGGTCGCTTACCTTGTCGTTATGGCTAGCTCTGTTTTTATCCCTTCGTCTCCCGACTTTGAAGTTCTTCACTTCAAACAAAGACAAGGAGAAAATTTAAAAGATGCTTGGTTCAGGATGCTAGAATCTTATCATAGTTGAGCTGTGGAAGGAGATTTCAAGATTTTAATTCGCAATTTTTATGTTGGGTTAACCCTACCCCATAGACAACTCCTTGATTTTACTGCAAAAGGGTGTTTTATTGAAGTTGATCCTAGTTTTGCGTATGAAATTATAGAAGGGATAGTAGGAGTACTTCCCCTACAAAAGGGATCACCCTTCTCTCATGAAGAAACTCAAATTTTAGAGAAACTATGTGAATTGCAAAAATTTGTTGAACCACTTAAGAATATTGGTGGAAATATCAACCACATGAATAACTTGATTGCACTTTGTAATAAGCGGTTGGATGACTTAGATCAAAAGATATCCGAGCATGAAGGGAAACACAAGGAGCCTCCCAGATCCGAGCATAACCCCATTAAAAAGTCAAGTGCCAAAGATGGCACTACTTAGATCTATCTTCGCTTTTATGCCTAGCTAGGGGCGTTAAACGATAGCGCTAGTTGGGAGGCAACCCAATTTCCTTTGTGTTTTTTGTTTTTGTTTCTGTTTAGTAATAAATTTTGCATCTTCTTTCTATTTAGATGTGTTTTCATGTTTTATTTAGTGTTTGTGCCAAGTAGAACCTATAGGATAACCTATGATGATAGTTGATTTGATTCTGCTGAAAAACAGAAACTTTGCGCTCACGAGAAAAAAATCAATAAATTACAGAAACGTGCTTTTGAATTGATTCTTTTTGCTGCTGATCAATAAACAAATTGTCCAGTATGTCCTATTTTGGTAGGAGTTTTAGAGTTCCAAAAATTTGCGGTAGTTACATATTGCTACAGACTGTTCTGTTTTTGACAGATTCTGTTTTCCGTGTGTTGTTTGCTTATTTTGATGCATCTATGGCTAGTATGTAAGGGTATGAACCATAGAGAACTTGGAACACAGTAGGTTTAACACCAAAATAAGTAAAGAATGAGTTCATTACAGTACCTTATGTGGTGGTTTTGTTTTCTTTCACTAATGGAGCTTATAAGATTTCCTGTTGAGTTTTGTGTTGTGAAGTTTTCAAGTTTTGGGTAAAGCTTTTATGGACTATGGAATAAAGAGTGGCAAGAGCCTAAGCTTGGGGATGCTTATAGAACCCCAAGATATTCAATAATAGCCAAAAGCCTAATCTTGGGGATGCCCCGGGAAGGCATCCCCTCTTTCGTCTTCGTTCATTGGTAACTTTACTTGGAGCTATATTTTTATTCGCCACATGATATGTGTTTTGCTTGGAGCATCGTGTATTATATTAGTCTTTGCTTTTTAGTCTACCACAATCATCCTTGCTGTACACACCTTTTGGGAGAGGCCTATTTGATTGAAATTTATTAGAATATGCTATGTGCTTCGCTTATATCTTTTGAGCTTGATAGTTTTTGCTCTAGTGCTTCACTTATATCTTTTAGAGAATGGCGGTGGATTAATTTTGAAGAAACTTTTAGTCTCTCATGCTTCACTTATATTACTTTTAGAGTCTTTTAGAACAGCATGGTATTTGCTATGGTTACAAATTTGGTCCTAGAATGATGAGCATCCAAGTTGGGTATAATAAAAACTATCATAGAAGTGAATTGGATGCTATGATCAATTTGTTGCTAGATAATTGTTTTGATATATAAAGGTAGTAATGTTAGGGTCATGCTAGTTGATAATTATGAAATTGAGAAATACTTTTGTTAAAGTTGGCAAGTCCCGTAGCATGCACGTATGGTAAAAGTTGTGTGACAAATTTGTTGCATGAGGTGCTCTTTTGATTGTCTTCCTTATGAGTGGCAGTCGGGGACGAGCGATGATCTTTTCCTACCAATCTATCCCTCTAGGGGCATGCGTAGTAGTACTTTGCTTCGAGGGCTAAGTAGACTTTTGCAATAAGTATATGAGTTCTTTATGACTAATGTGAGTCCATGGATATACACACACTCATCCTTCCACTTTGCTAGCCTCTATTATGCCGCGCAACTTTCGCCGGTACCATGCACCCATTATTTACCTTCCTCAAAACAGCCACCATACCTACCTATTATGGCATTTCCATAGCCATTCCGAGATATATTGCCATGCAACTTTCCATCGTTCCGTTTATTATGACACGTTTCATCATTGTCATATTGCTCTTTGCATGACCATGTAGTTGACATCGTATTTGTGGCAAGGCCACCTTCATAATTTTCATACATGTCACTCTTGATTCATTGCATATCCCGATACAATGCCGGAGTCATTCATATAGAGTCATATTTTGTTCTAGCTTTGAGTTGTAAATCCATAAAAGTGTGATGATCTTCATTATTAGAGCATTGTCCGAGTGAGGAAAGGATGATGAAGACTATGATTCCCCCACAAGTTGGGATGAGACTTCAGACTTTATAAAAATAAAAGAGGCCAAAGAAGCCCACCAAAAAGAAAGAAAAAAAGAAAAAAGAAAAAAAAAGAAAGAAAAAGAAGAAAAAAGAAAAGAAAAAATAATATAATGAGAGAAAAAGAGAGAAAGGACAATTTCTACTATCTCTTTTTCCACACTTGTGCTTCAAAAATAGCACCATGATCTTCATGATAGAGAGTCTCCTATGTTGTCACTTTCATATGCTAGTGGGAATTTTTCATTATAGAACTTGGCTTGTATATTCCAATGATGGGCTTCCTCAAAATGCCCTAGGTCTTCGTGAGCAAGCGAGTTGGATGCACACCCACTTAGTGCTTTTTGTTGAGCTTTCATATATTTATAGCTCTAGTGCATCCGTTGCATGGCAATCCCTACTCACTCACATTGATATCATTGATGGGCATCTCCATAACCCGTTGATACGCCTAGTTGATGTGAGACTATCGTCTCCCTCTTTTTGTCCTCACAACCACCACCATATACCACCATAGTGCTATGTCCATGGCTTGCGCTCATGTATTGCGTACGAGTTGAAAAAACTGAAGCACATTAAAAAGTATGAAACAATTGCTCGGCTCGTCATCGGGGTTGTGCATGATGGGAGTATTTTGTGTAATGAAAATGAAGCATGGCCTAACTATATGATTTTGTAGGGATAAGCTTTCTTTGGCTATGCTATTTTGATAGGACATGATTATTTGTTAGTATGCTTTGAAGCATTATTATTTTTATGTTTTGTAAGCTTTTATCTTGAATCATTTGGATCTGAACATTCATGCCCCAATAAAGAAAATTACATTGAGAATTATGCTATGTAGCATTCCACATCAAAAAATCTGTTTTTATCATTTACCTATTGGAGGACGAGCAGGAATTAAACTTCGGGATGCTTGATACGTCTCCAACGCATCTATAATTTTTGATTTTTCCATGCTATTATATTACCTATTTTGGATGTCCATGGGCTTTATTTTACACATTTATATCATTTTTGGGACTAACCTACTAACCGGAGGCCCAGCCCACATTGCTGTTTTTTTGCCTATTTTAGTATTTCGTAGAAAAGGAATATCAAACGGAGTCCAAATGGAATGAAACCTTCGGGAGCGTGATTTTTGGAACGAACGTGATCCGAAGAACTTGGAGTGCAAGCCAAGAAGCAGCCGAGGTGGCCACGAGATAGGAGAGCGCGCCCCCTGTCTCGTGGGCCCCTCGGGCATCCACCGACGTACTTCTTCCTCCTATATAAGCCTACATACCTCGAAAACATCCAGGGAGCCACCGAAGAAATATTTCCGCCACCGTACCTTCTGTATCCGCGAGATCCCATCTTGGAGCCGTCGCCGGCATTCTACCGGAGGGGGAATCCACCACGGAGGGCTTCTACATCAACACCATAGCCGCTCCGATGAGTTGTGAGTAGTTTACCACAGACCTTCGGGTCCATAGTTATTAACTAGATGGCTTCTTCTCTCTTTTTGGATCTCAATACAATGTTCTCCCCCTCTCTTGTGGAGATCTATTCGATGTAAACTCTTTTTGCGGTGTGTTTGTCGAGATCCAATGAATTGTGGGTTTATGATCAAGTTTATCTATGAATAATATTTGAATCTTCTCTGAATTCTTTTATGTATGATTGAGTTATCTTTGCAAGTCTCTTCGAATTATCGGTTTGGTTTGGCCTACTAGATTGATCTTTCTTGCCATGGGAGAAGTGCTTAGCTTTGGGTTCAATCTTGCGGTGTCCTTACCCACTGACAGAAAGGGTTGCAAAGCACGTATTGTATTGTTGCCATCGAGGATAAAAAGATGAGCTTTATATCATATTGCTTGAGTTTATCCCTCTACATCATGTCATCTTGCTTAATGCGTTACTCTGTTCTTATGAACTTAATACTCTAGATGCATGCTGGATAGCGGTCGATGTGTGGAGTAATAGTAGTAGATGGAGGCAAGAGTCGGTCTACTTGTTGCGGACGCGATGCCTATATACATGATCATGCCTAGATAATCTCATAATTATTTGCTTTTCTATCAATTGCTCGAGAGTAATTTGTTCACCCACCATAATACTCATGCTATCTTGAGAGAAGCCACTAGTGAAACCTATGGCCCCCGGGTCTATCCTTTATCATATAAGCTTTCAATCTACTTTTATTTGCATCTTTATTTTATGCATCTATATTATAAAATACCAAATATATATTTATCTTATCATACTATCTCTATCAGATCTCACTTTCGCAAGTGGTCGTGAAGGGATTGACAACCCCTTTATCACGTTGGTTGCGAGTTCTTTGTTTGTTTGTGTAGGTTCGTGGGACTTGTGAGGAGCCTCCTACTGGATTGATACCTTGGTTCTCAAAAATTGAGGGAAATACTTACGCTACTGTGTTGCATCACCCTTTCCTCTTCAACGAAAACCAACGCAAGCTCAAGACGTAGCAGGTATTACCTCCATAGAGAGGGCCCGAACCTGGGTAAACATTGTGTCCCCCGCCTCCTGTTACCATTAGCCTTAGACACACAGTTCGGGACCCCCTACCCGAGATCCTCCGATTTTGACACCGACACATACGCAGACGAGAGGTTTCTGCCATGGCGCTCAAGCTCGTGGGATGACGATATGGCAACGAATCAACGGAGTAATGGCCGGAAATCGGAGGAGGTGCTCACCCAGGTGCTCGTGGATGAGGTCCGGAGGTGCGAGGGTGGCCGGGCGCGATGAGCCCGACGACGAGATGTGGCGGCCGTAGACGAAGACGAGGAAGACAGGGCCGATCTAGTGATGTTAAGTATTCTGGCTCGCGTGCTTGAGCGTAGACGAAGTAGAGGAGCGTGTCGAAGATGTTAGACACAGTCTCGATCGGCGGGGACGACGAGGAGCATGGGGACGAGGGAATCCATGGCATCGGCAGCTCGGCAGTGCGTGACGAAGAAGATGGTAGCGCGAGGGAGGGAGTGATAAGGTTATGGCGCCCTAGGGTTCAAGGGGAGGGGCGTCGGGGACTTGTAGGGGTGGGGGGACGTGGATGGCGGCCATGGCGCCGTGGATGGCTACCACGCCCCCTCCTGTTCCTGTAGCGAGAGGGAAGGGATGGCAGGGGTGGGCTGGGCCTCCCCAGCCACTTGGGCCAAAGCCCAGTAGATCAGGTTGTTTTTCTTTGTATTAGTATTTTCCTTTTATCTTTTCTACTTTTGTTTTTCTCCTTTGTTTGCATATTAAACTAGTTAGCAAAACATTTCTTTTGCCCATGATGTTTGGCAAATAAATCAAGGACAATATTGTGGAGTGGCTCGTAGAGTTTGGGGACATTTGGAAAACTTTAAACATTTTTAGAAAATGAAAGTTCAAGTGATTTTCTGTTAATGCACTTAAATATTTCTCAGGGGCATTTTGGGAATCCAAATGAGTTTGGCTTATACATGATAAATACCTAGGGATTATTTGCGAAATTATGAACTATTTTGTTTGCACTTTTGAAAATGTAAAATTTGACATGCATTACGAAGTGAATTATGAATTTGATTTTTGACAAGTGGCAACTTGCAAAGTAATTATGATGACATGGCCACCATTAGGGGGAGATTACTATAGTTGAACTACCGGGGTGTTACAAATCTCCTCCACTACTAGAAATCTCGTCCCGAGATTTAAGAGGTGGAGTAAGGGGGAAAGTTCTGGTTACGAAATTCGACGGGTCTTCTTGGTCTTGGTTGCTCTTCCCAAAGTAGTCGACCATATTCGTGTATGTCTTTAGTTCTCCGCTTCAGGGCATTGTGACGAAGTTATCATTCTTCCTTCAGGATCTCCAACGTACTTACGAAAAAGATAAGGGGAAAACTTCAAAAGAACGGAACTCTACCCGGTTGCTTATCTGGTAGATATAACTCAGGGATGGTGGTAGAAAGTATCTCTCGAATCAAAACTTAAGAAAATATCAAGGGCAAGGTAAGAAGGTATCATGAGAAGTTGCAAGCGGGCAGACAATCGTTCGATGCTTAATCAGAAGGTGAAAGGGTTTCAGAGCAGCGAGAAAAAATGTGTTTGACACTAGAGTAGATCATCTCTAGGAAGGTGGCTCATGATCTACACATGAATCCAATCACGAGGAACAACTCTAGAAACAGGGGGTGTACAGGAGTGTCAGGTTTTGATCTTGTGGAACTCTGCGTTATGGGCCCACCATGTGGTTAAAAGTAGGAAGGGCACTGACAGCTCGCATGGTCATGATAGCAAGGTGATGACCCAGAAGTGTAGGGGATCTATCATAGTCCTTTCAATAAGTAAGAGTGTCGAACCCAACAAGGAGCAGAAGGAAATGACAAGCAGTTTTCAGTAAGGTTTTCTCTGCAAGCACTAAAATTGTAGGTAACAGATAGTTTTGTGATAAGATAAATTGTAACGAGTAACAAGCAATGAAAGTAAATAAGGTGCAGCAAGGTGGCCCAATCCTTTTTGTAGCAAAGGACAAGCCTAGACAATTTCTTATAATGAGAAAGGAGTTCCCAAGGACACATGGGAATTATCGTCAAGCTAGTTTTCATCACGCTCATATGATTCGCGTTCGGTACTTTGATAATTTGATATGTGGGTGGACCAGTGCTTGGGTACTGCCCTTACTTGGACAAGCAACCCACTTATGATTAACCCCTATTGCAAGCATCCGCAACTACAAAAGAAGTATTAAGGTAAACCTAACCACAACATTAGACATATGGATCCAAATCAGCCTCTTACGAAGAACCGCATAAACTAGGGTTTAAGCTTCTGTCACTCTAGCAACCCATCATCTACATATTACTTCCCAATGCCTTCCTCTAGGCCCAAATAATGGTGAAGTGTCATGTAGTCGACGTTCACATAACACCACTAGAGGAAAAGACAACATACATCTCATCAAAATATAGAACGAATACCAAATTCACATGACTACTAACAGCAAGACTTCACCCATGTCCTCAGGAACAAATGTAACTACTCACAAAGAATATTCATGTTCATAATGAGAGGAGTAATAATATGCATTAAGGATCTGAACATATGATCTTCCACCAAGTAAACCAATTAGCATCAACTACAAGGAGTAATCAACACTACTAGCAACCCACATGTACCAATTTGTGGTTTTAGATACAAGATTGGATACAAGAGATGAACTAGGGTTTGAGAGGATATGGTGTTGGTGAATATGTTGATGGAGATTGACCCCCTCCGGATGAGAGGATCGTTGGTGATGACGATGGTGATGATTTCCCCCTCCCGGAGGGAAGTTTCCCCGGCAGAACAGCTCTGCCGGAGCCCTAGATTGGTTCCGCCAAGGTTCCACTTCGTGGCGGCGGAGTTTCGTCCCGTAAGCTTGCCTCTGGTTTTTTCCAGGGTAAAGGCCTTCATATAGCAGAAGATGGGCACCGGAGGGCCACCAGTGGGCCCAGGAGATAGGGGGCGCGCCAAGTAGGGGTGGGCGCGCCCCCACCCTCCTGGCCAGGGTGTGGGCCCCCTCAAGTACTTTCTTGGCTCAAAAATTCTTATTAAATCCAAAAATGACTTTCGTGGAGTTTCAGGACTTTTGGAGCTGGGTAGAATAGGTTTCCAATATTTGCTCCTTTTCCAGCCAGAATTCCAGCTACCGGCATCCCCGCTATTCATGGTAAAGCTTGTAAAATAAGGGAGAATAGCCATAAGTATTGATACATAATGTGTAATAACAGCTCATAATGCAATAAATATCGATATAAAAGCATGATGCAAAATGGACGTATCAACTCCCTTGTCCTCAAGCGGAAGCCGATATTGAAAAATATGTCCACATGTTTAGAAATAGAGGTGTCGATAAAAATAAAATACGGACATGAGGGCATCATGATCATTTTAATAACAGCAACATATATATATATATATATTGTCATATGATTT
The DNA here is from genome assembly GCF_018294505.1 of Triticum aestivum. Classification (NCBI taxonomy): domain Eukaryota; kingdom Viridiplantae; phylum Streptophyta; class Magnoliopsida; order Poales; family Poaceae; genus Triticum; species Triticum aestivum. The sequence continues at coordinate 421,844,900 of NC_057795.1, read as the reverse complement.
CTTATGCTCAAGTAACAATCAATTCATAATGTCAAGTATGGTTCAGAAACTTCATTGGGAGCTAACAAACTATAATCTCAGTCATTGAAGCAATCGCAATTTATCATAACATCAGAAAGAGTCAAGAATAGAGCTTTTCAGCAAGTCCACATAGTCAACTATCATATAGTCTTCTACAATTGCTAACACTCATGCAATATTGTGGTTATGGAGTTTCAACCGAACACTGAGAAAGATATGGGCTTATTGTGTTGCCTCCCAACGTATTCACCTTTGGGTGATGTCAACAATAATAATTCATGCTAACTCACATCCAATTGGATATATATATATATATACATATATATATATATATATATATATATATATATATATATATATCAAGATCTTTGAAACACTAGGAGCTTGCCGAAGGATAATATGAAAAAGGGAAAGGTGAAGATCACCTTGACTCAAGCATAAAGTAAAAACATAAAGTAAAAGATAGGCCCTTCGCAGAGGGAAGGAGAGGTTGTCATGTGCTTTTAGGGTTGGATGCACAAAATCTTAATGCAAAAGAACGTCACTTTATATTGCCACTTGTATATGGACCTTTATTATGTAGTCCGTCGCTTTTATTGCTTCCACAACAAGATTGTATAAAGCTTATTTTCTTTGCACTAATAAGTCATACATATTTAGAGAGCAATTTTTATTGCTTTCAACATGACAACTTACTTGAAGGATCTTACTCAATCCAAAGGTAGGTATGGTGGACTCTCATGGCAAAAACTGGGTATAAGGATATTTGGAAGCACAAGTAGTATCTCTACTTGGTGCAAGGAATTTGGCTAGCACGAGGGGGAAAGGCAAGCTCAACATGTTGGGAAGATCAATGACAACATACTTTAACTGAGATGTGAGAAAACATAAACCATTACGTTGTCTTCCATGTCCAATATCAACTCTTTTTAGCATGTCATACTTAATGAGTGCTCACAATCATAAAAGATGTCCAAGATAGTATATTTGCATATGAAAACCTCTCTTTCCTTATTACTTCCTATTAATTGCAACGATGACCAAAACTACATTTGTCAACTCTCAACAACTTTTATGCCTCATACTTTCTATGTGTGAAGTTGTTACTATCCATAAGATCAATACGAACTCTTTTATTCCTTTTATTCTTTCTATTTTCTCAGGATCATGGCAAGATAGCAAAGCCCTTGACTCAACACTAATCTTTATTATAGATAGCTCACGGACTCGATTACATAAATAGATCACAAAGCAAAACTCAAAAACTACTTGATACTAAAACTTCAACCTACTAGATTAAGATACTACTGAAGGATCGAACTAAATAAAATGGTAAAGATAAGAGTGTGATGGTGATACGATATCGGGGCACCTCCCCCAAGCTTGGCAGTTGCCAAGGGGAGTGCCCATACCCATGTGATTATGTCCTCGGGGGTGGTGAAGTAGGAGTTGTTGATGATGTAAGATTGTTCCTCAATTTACGCTTAAGGATAATATTCTGCTCCTTTAGATCATCGATCTCTTGCTCAAGACTTAATATTATTTTGCATAGTTCCTGTTTATTTTCCTGCAAGAGACGAAAAGGGATAAACTCGATCTTTGACTTCTTTGCTCTATCAGGAAGGCTTGACTTTTTAAACTCCACATGCATGTCCCCAGGTTGAGGTAATGGGGCTTCATCTTCGTCTGAACTCGTCTCCTCCTTTCCCTAAGGCTCATAGTCTTCCTCTTCTTCCATGGTCCAGCCACCATGCTCAAAGTCCCCGTAGACCTTAGGGTCTGCAAGATAATCAGCCACATAGCTTTCCCCTTCCGAATCCTGGGACGACATATTGCTCTGAATCTGCAACAGGAACAGCTCAAATCAAAAACATAGGAGTTCTGCGTGATACGATGGTCAAAACCTTCGGCAGTTTATATAATGAATTTTTACCGACCAAAATACATAACGTGCAAGAAAACAGAGTCTGGGAGGGACCTGAGGTGTCCACGGGACAGGGGGCGCGCCCAGGAAGGGTGGGCGCGCCCTCCACTCTCGTGGAGGCCTTGTGTCCTTCCCGGACTACTTCTTTCTTTCCGAAATTCTTAAATATTCCAAAATGGATAAAAATTGCTATTAGAATTGTTTTGGAGTCGGTTTACTTACCATAGCACATACCTCTTCCTTTTCGGAGTCTGGAACGTTCTGGAAAGTGTCCCTTATGTATTCCTCCGGGGTTACGGTCTCTATAATATTAGTTTCAACATTGATAGGATTATCTGAGATATAATGTTTAATTCTTTGACCGTTCACCACCCTCGGACTTATGCCTTCGAAGTTGTTGATTTTTATGGCACCGGAATGATAGACCTCCTCGATAACATAAGGGCCTTCCCATTTGGAGAGAAGTTTTCCTGCAAAAAATCTTAAGCGAGAGTTGAATAATAACACATAATCACCTACGTTGAATTCTCGATTTTGTATCCTATTGTCATGCCAGCGTTTGAATTGTTCTTTGAACAGCTTGGCATTCTCATAGGCTTGGGTTCTCCATTCATCAAATGAGCTAATATCAAATAACCTTTTCTCACCGGAAAGTTTGAAGTCATAATTGAGCTCTTTAATAGCCCAATACGCTTTATGTTCAAGTTCAAGAGGTAAGTGACATGCTTTTCCATAAACCATCTTATACGGAGACATACCCATAGGATTTTTATATGCAGTTCTATAGGCCCATAATGCATCATCAAGTTTTTTGGACCAGTTCTTTCTAGATCTATTCACAATCTTTTGCAAAATTAATTTGGGCTCTCTATTGCTCAACTCTACTTGAGCACTAGACTGCGGGTGATAAGGAGATGTGATTCTATGACTAACATCATACTTAGCAAGCATCTTATGGAAAGCACCATGAATAAAATGTGAACCACCATCAGTCATAAGATATCTAGGGACTCCAAACCTCGGAAAATAACTTCTTTAAGCATTTTAATAGAAGTGTTATGATCAGCACTACTTGTTGGAATAGCTTCTACCCACTTAGTAACGTAATCAACATCAACTAAAATATGTGTATAACCATTAGAGGCAAGAAAAGGTCCCATATAATCAAAGCCCCAAACATCAAATGGTTCAATAACAAGATAATAATTCATAGGCATTTCTTGACGTCTACTAATATTACCAATTCTCTGACATTCATCACAAGATAAGACAAACTTACGAGCATCTTTGAAGAGAGTAGGCCAATAAAAAGCGGATTGCAATACCTTATGTGTAGTTCTATCTCCAGCGTGGTGTCCTCCATATGATTCAGAGTGACACTTGCGTAGGATATGTTCCTGTTCATGCTCAGGTACATAACGTCTAATAACACCATCTACTCCTTTATATAGGTGTGGGTCATCCCAGAAGTAATGTCTTAAATCATAAAAGAATTTTTTCTTTTGTTGGTATGTGAAACTAGGCGGTATAAATTTAGCAACAATGTAATTAGCATAATTATCATACCAAGGAGCAGTACGAAAAGCATTAATGACCGCTAATCGTTCATCAGGAAAGCTATCATCAATAGGTAGTGGGTCATCAAGAACATTCTCTAACATAGACAAGTTGTCTGCAACGGGGTTCTTAGCTCCCTTTCTATCAATAATATGCAAATCAAATTCTTGGAGTAAGAGAAACCATCTATGAGTCTAGGCTTAGCATCTTTCTTTTCCATAAGATATTTAATAGCAGCATGATCAGTGTGAATAGTAACTTTGGAATCAACAATATAAGGTCTAACTTATCACATGCAAACACAACTGCTAAGAACTCTATTTTAGTAGTAGCATAATTTCTCTGGGGCAGTATCAAGAGTTTTACTAGCATACTGGATAACATTCAATTTCTTATTGACTCTTTACCCTAGAACAACACCTACAGCATAATCACTAGCATCACACATAATTTCAAAAGGTAAATTCCAATCAGGTGGCTGAACAATAGGTTCAGTGATCAAAGATTTCTTAAGTATTTCAAATGCTTCTACACAATCATCACCAAGGACAAAAGGAATATCTTTTTGTAATAAATTAGACAGAGGCCTAGAGATTTTAGAAAAGTCCTTAATGAACCTCCTATAAAAACCGGCATGACCAAGGAAACTTCTTATACCTTTTATGTCCTTGGGACATGGCATCTTTTCAATAGCATCAACTTTAGCTTTATCAACTTCAATACCTCTCTCGGAAATTGTATGCCCCAAGACAATGCCTTCATTAACCATAAAGTGGCACTTTTCCCAATTCAACACGAGACTAGTGTCTTCACATCTCTGCAAAACTCGATCAAGGTTGCTCAAGCAATCATCAAAAGAGGATCCATAAACGGAGAAATTGTCCATGAATACCTCACAAATCTTTTCACAAAAGTCAGAGAATATAGCCATCATGCATCTTTGAAAGGTAGCAGGTGCATTACGTAAACCAAAAGGAATATGTCTATAAGCAAAAGTACCAAAAGGGCAAGTAAAAGCAGTTTTGGATTGATCCTTCGCTGACACATGTATTTGAGAGTAACCAGAATAACCATATAGAAAGCAGAAATTTGTGTGTTTGGACAGTCTTTCTAGCATTTGATCAATAACAGGTAAAGGGTAATGATCTTTCTTAGTAGCTTTATTTAATTTACGAAAATCAATTACCATCCTATAACCTGTAATAATTCTTTGCGGGATCAATTCATCTTTATCATTAGGAATGACAGTAATACCTCCCTTTTTAGGAACACAATGGACAGGGCTTACCCAATCACTATTAGCAACGGGATAAATTATACCTACCTCAAGGAGCTTTAGTATCTCCTTTCTTACCACTTCTTTCATCTTAGGATTCAATCGTCGTTGAGGATCTCTAACTGGTTTGGCGTCTTTCTCCACATTTATTTTGTGTTGGCATAGAGTGGGACTAATGCCCTTAAGATCATCCAGAGTATATCCAATAGCAGCAGGTGCTTCTTCAGAGTTTTCAATAATCTTTCTTCTTCTTGCTCTGAAAGGTTAGCACTAATAATAATAGGATATATTTTCTTTTCATCAAGATAAGCATACTTAAGATTATCAGGTAATGGTTTGAGTTCAAACACGGGATCACCCTTGGGTGGAGGGGGATCCCCTAGGATTTCAACAGGTAAGTTGTGTTTCAGCATAGGTTCCTGTTGAAGGAACACTTCATCTATTTCCCTTCTTTCATCCATAAGCATATCATTTTCATGATCTAGCAAATATTGTTCTAAGGGATCAGTAGGAGGCACGGCCATAGAAGCAAGACCAATTATTTCATCCTTACTAGGCAATTCTTTATCACGGGGTTGTCTACGAAATTTAGCAAAATTAAACTCATGTTTCATATCCCCTAAGCCAATTTCAACAATATCCTTTTCACAATCAATCCTAGCATTAACATTATTCAAGAAGGGTCTACCAAATATAATGGGACAAAAGTCATCTTGTGGGGAACCAAGAACAAGAAAATCAGCAGGATATTTAACTTTCCCACACAAGACTTCAACATCTCTAACAATCCCAAATGGTGTAATAGTATCTCTATTGGCAAGCTTAATAGTGACATCAATATCTTCTAACTTAGCGGGTGCAATATCATGCATAATTTCATTGTATAAGGAAATAGGTATTGCACTAGCACTGGCACCCATATCACATAAGCCATGATAACAATGATCTCCTATTTTAACAGAAATAACAAGCATGCCTAAAACAGGTCTATGTATCTTAGTATCGGGTCTAACAATATTAACAATTTCACCACAGAAGTAAATAACATGCCCATCTATATTATCATCCAAGAGATATTTAACCATAACAATACTAGATTCACCTTTAATTTGCTCAGGAGGTGTAAAAGTTCTAGTATTACTCTTATGAACAACAGTTGAAGTTTTAGCATGATCCTTTATCCTAACAAGAAAATGTGGTTTCTCAACATAAGTAGTAGGAACAATAGGATCATTATAACTGATAGTCTTTTCTTCAACTGTAATAGGTGCAACTACTTTTACTTCAATGGGAGGATTATATTTAAACCACTTCTCCTTAGGGAGATCAATGTGAGTAGCAAAAGATTCACAAAGAAGCTACTATCTCAGAGTCAAGTCCATAGTTAGCGCTAAATCCACGAAAAACATCGGTATCTATAAAAGATTTAACACAATCAAACTTAGGTGTTATACTTGACTCCTTACCATCGTCCAAACCCCAATCTTCAGAGTTGTGTTTAATTCTTTCCAATAGGTCCCATTTGAATTAAATAGTCTTCAGCATGTAAGAACCAGCACAGGAAGTATCGAGCATGGTGCGATCATTGAGAGAAAGCCGAGCATAAAAAATTTGAATAATCATTTCTCTTGAGAGCTCATGATTGGGGCATGAATATAACATTGACTTAAGCCTCCCCCAAGCTTGAGCGATGCTTTCTCCTTCGCGAGGCCAGAAATTATATATGTAATTACGATCACGATGAACAAGATGCATAGGATAGAACTTCTGGTGAAATTCCAACTTCAATCATTTATAATTCCAAGATCCCGTATCATCACATAGCCTATACCATGTCAATGCATCTCCCTTCAAAGTTAAAGGGAAGACCTTCCTTTTGACAACATCATCGGGAATACCTGCAAGCTTAAATAATCCACAAACTTCATCCACAAAGATAAGGTGTAAATCAGGATGCAATGTTCCATCTCCTGCAAAGGGATTAGCTAGCAGTTTCTATCATACCCGAAGGAATCTCAAAGTGAATATTTTCAGTAGGTTCAGTAGGTTGAGGAGCAACTCTTTGCTCTACTGGTCGGGGTGAAGATACCCCGAACAAGCCCCTCAAAGGATTAGTTTCCATAGTAACAAGTGACAGAAAATTTCAGCACACTATATAAATGTTTCCTTACCGAGTTCCACTCACCAAAGGCGCTTAACTCCCCGACAACGGCGCCAGAAAAGAGTCTTGATGACCCAAAAGTGTAGGGGATCTCTCATAGTCCTTTCGATAAGTAAGAGTGCCGAACCCAACGAGGAGCAGAAGGAAATGACAAGCGGTTTTCAGTAAGGTTTTCTCTACAAGCACTGAAATTGTAGGTAACAGATAGTTTTTGATAAGATAAATTGTAATGAGTAACAAGCAATGAAAGTAAATAAGGTGCAGAAAGGTGGCCCAATCCTTTTTGTAGCAAAGGACAAGCCTGGACAATTTCTTATAATGAGAAAGGAGCTCCCGAGGACACATGGGAATTATCGTCAAGCTAGTTTTCATCACGATCATATGATCCGCGTTCGGTACTTTGATAATTTGATATGTGGGTGGACCAGTGCTTGGGTACTGCCCTTACTTGGACAATCAACCCACTTATGATTAACCCATATTGCAAGCATCCGCAACTACAGAAGAAGTATTAAGGTAAACCTAACCACAACATTAGACATATGGATCCAAATCAGCCCCTTACGAAGCAATGCATAAACTAGGGTTTAAGCTTCTGTCACTCTAGCAACCCATCATCTACATATTACTTCCCAATGCCTTCCTCTAGGCCCAAATATTGGTGAAGTGTCATGTAGTCGACGTTCACATAACACCACTAGAGGAAAAGACAACATACATCTCATCAAATTATCGAACGAATACCAAATTCACATGACTACTAACAGCAAGACTTCACCCATGTCCTCGGGAACAAACGTAACTACTCAGAAAGCATATTCATGTTCATAATGAGAGGATTAATAATATGCATTAAGGATCTGAACATATGATCTTCCACCAAGTAAACCAATTAGCATCAACTACAAGGAGTAATCAACACTACTAGCAAGCCACAGGTACCAATTTGTGGTTTTAGATACAAGATTGGATACAAGAGATGAACTAGGGTTCGAGAGGAGATGGTGCTGGTGAAGATGTTGATGGAGATTGACCCCCTCCCGATGAGAGGATCGTTCATGATGACGATGGTGATGATTTCCCCCTCCCGGAGGGAAGTTTCCCCGGCAGAACAGCTCTACCGGAGCCCTAGATTGGTTCTACCAAGGTTCCACTTCGTGGCGGTGGAGTTTCGTCCCGTAAGCTTGCCTCTGGTTTTTTCCAGTGTAAAAGCCTTCATATAGGAGAAGATGGGCACCGGAGGGCCACTAGGGGCCCAAGGAGACAGGGGGGCGCGCCCAGTAGGGGTGGGCGCGGCCCCCACCCTCCTGGCCAGGGTGTGGGCCCCCTCAAGTACTTTCTTCGCTCAAAATTTCTTATTAAATCCAAAAATGACTTTCGTGGAGTTTCAAGACTTTTGGAGCTGTGCAGAATAGGTTTCCAATATTTGCTCCTTTTCCAGCCAGAATTCCAGCCACTGACATCCCCCCTCTTCATGGTAAACCTTGTAAAATAAGGGATAATAGCCATAAGTATTGAGACATAATGTGTAATAACAGCCCATAATGCAATAAATATCGATATAAAAGCATGATGCAAAATGGACGTATCACAAGGTAGGTCAGAGGATAGACTATCAGTTATGTTGGCAACAATGTTGGTACCAAGGGCAAGGGACGAAGAGAACCACTTTCCTGCTCGTCGAAACGAGGCGGACCAATAGGCAATATCCTCGTCCATTGATGGTTACCGAAATGCCTTCAACATTAGTAACAGGGTCGTACTAACCGAATTGTACCTCGAGGTGTTTTCATAAGCAGGGAATTATTTCTACTTATATCATCCAAATCATAAGAAAGGTTAAACAAACCAACGGAAAGGAAATTGTGATTACCAGAATTAATCTGACCATTGAAAAGCCAGGGAAAAGCAGAGCATGATGTACAAGGCAGAACAACAAGTTCAAAAGCATTTAGATAAAGGGACGAGGGATGAATCATGGTTTCAATGGTCATCTCTGAAGAAGCCAAAGTGTTGACGGTGATCATGACAAATTTTGTCGAGGGTTTTCAAGGAGATGAGATCAATCAGTAAGATAGTCAAAGCAGATGAAGTGAAGTTCAAGGTTAACGTAACCATGGATATGACACAAGCTCGAAATCTAGCTTGTTGTTCAAGGTGGAATGATAAGATTAGGAATATCGACATAAGCTTTGCTCATCGTCGAAAAGTTGTGCTCCGGGAATAGACTAGGTAGCACATTTAAAAATTGGCATGATAAAAATATAGCCGATCAGGCTAGGAATGACTTGAAGGATTATTAAACTCATAAGCAATGGATATTACTTAGAGTTATTGAATCAGAGTGCGGAATCGATTCACTTATCGGTGTTCTCGAGTGACTAATAACTCAGAGCCCAAGGGAAATCCAAAATCGGTGAGAAGCAATACGAGATGAAGACTCATAGGAAGTAACACCGTTCTTTGATATTCTTGAGATATTGGAGGGTAATACTCGAAGGAAGATCAAAATAGAGGTTACGAAGATGTGTTGATCAGCAAAAGACAAGTGCTTTAACTTGTCTAAGAAATGGAATCAAGGAGAAAATATGGTCGGAACCATGATTGCCAAGGATCAATTCACAGATACCAGATGATATTATATCAAGGAAAAAGTTGTTATTACAAGAAGCTTCCATGATAGGATCTACATCGTGTCCATGGGCATGAACACAAAGTTCAAGGCCGACTCCCACTTTTCCAATGCATAACCTTTCATTCACTTCTTTTTTTGAGAAAGGCATTAGTGTTGAAAGTTTTACCTGGTAAAATACCAGATGAGTAAGACCCGTGAAATCTTTCGGGTTCACAGGATTTATGGAAGGCATAGGTTCAACACATAGGGGCATCTTAGGAACATATACCACAATCTTCAAGAGTAAATAACACCAACTCAAAAGCAGAGCATGGTTGACAAAAGCAGAGGATACAATTTACCAAAGGCATTATGTATCCGAGGAAAGACTCGGAAGGTTGTTGAATTTGAAGGACGCTATTGGATAATAATCCAACAAAGGGTCTGGTAGTCCACAAGGGATCTGATGTGAGCATCGGTACTCAACCAGACGAAGAAAGAACACAAGGAGATCAGATTATAGAAACAACTGACTAATTTAGAGCTCAAATGCAAGGGAATTATGATTTCTAAATCTAGGGATCAGAAGCAAACACTCTGACTAAGGATGTAAAAGTTGAATAGACTTAGGGGTACAATCAACGAAAATTTGATTGGTCGAGAATCAACTCCTGTTCAAAATGACATCTGAGCCGGAAGAATGAATTCTAGGGTTTGACTAAGGTTGCGAGCATCTGCAACATATTGAATCAATAGACTCAAAATGATAGTGACAAAGGATGCCAAAAGATTACTATACTTATGGGATTTAACCATAATGCAAGCACGCAAGAATTTCAAGGGCAATAAGCTGTTGAGGGTTTTCGGAAAATCGAATAGTATTTCGAAGACTTTTGTGAAACACTCAAACAACTGGGGATGAAGAATCCTCGGTAATTGTGAGGAATTATTCGTAGGGGTATTCATGCGATAAAGAACTTTAAGGCAGTTGCACAAGGGGTTCTGAGGACAACGAAGAATATTTTGGGGCATCTTGTAAAAACAAGAGCAAGTTGGGATGAAGGTATGAACAACAACTGTATGTAGTTATCCATAAGGATATATCGGTGGTAGGCAATTGCAAAGGCGGTGGGCACAAGGGTCTCGGGAAAATATCTAAGAGTATCTTCAGAATCTTTTGATGAAGCAGGCGATCATCTGGAATGAGCGGCTCTCCAGGAGGAAGTGTTTATGAGAACCTAATGTTAGAGTTTGCAAAATCATTTAACCTGAATAGAATAGAGATCAGAGTCCCAAAGTATAGACGAGGAGTAAAAGATCCTAATAACACCCAATGGCGACGTGGGCCCGTAAGCCACACCGCCAAGTTAGCAAAACAATTTTCGGCTTCTAGACTCAACTTCGGCCAAGCAATTGGAAAGGGGTATCCTACAGGCAGTCGACTCTGATACCAACTTGTGACGCCCTCGATTCAATCGTACACTAATCATACACGCAAATGTGTACAATCAAGATCAAGGGCTCATGGGAAGATATCACAACACAACTCTTGACAAAAAATAAAATAATACAAGCTTCATATTACAAGCCAGGGGCCTCGAGGGCTTGAATACATACGCTCGAAAATAAACGAGTCAGAGAAAGCAATATTATACAAGTACAGACATGAGTTAAACAAGTTTGCCTTAAGAAGGCTAGCACAGAAGCAACATCGATCGAAAAGGCAAGGCCTCCTGCCTAGGAGCCTCCTAACTACTCCTGGTCATCGGCGGCCTCCATGTAGTAGTAGGCACCCTCAGTGTAGTAGTAGTCCTCGTCGAAGGTGGCGTCTAGATCCTGGGCTCCATCATCTAGTTGCAGCATCCGAGAAGAATGGGAAGAGGTGGAAAAAGGGGAGCAAAGCAACCGTGAGTACACATCCAAAGTACTCCCAAGCAATGATCTTTACTAGATATGCATCGGTATCAATGAAATGGGTAGTACTTGTGGACTGAACTATAGAATGCCAAAAGAGGAGGGTAAAGCCTAGCCTATCAAAGACTAGCATCTTCAAGCGGCTCCAAGCGTCTTGCAGCAACCAAAAGAGTATAGAAAAGCAGTTTATATTTAACAAACATGTTGTAGTAATAATGCCCAGAGATCCTTCCCCAACTCCCTGTGGTAAAGCAATCTCGGAGCCACATATCCATCCATGCCTCAGCATTCAGTATCCAGTTCTAGTTGTATCGACCGGGATACAACTTCGAGTGTCCGTTACCATAGGACAGGCTATCGGTATATGTTTTCTTCCCTGCAGGGGTGCACCAACTTACCCAACACGCTCGATCAACTCCGGTCAGACACACCATCGTGTTATGACCGGCCTCGGCCGATCAACACACCATAGTCCCACCTAGGCTCAAGAGAGAGGCTAGCACGCCAGTCTACATCCTAAATGCGAAGGAGTCATGGGCCAATCATCCTTTGCAATCCTGCGTGTTGCAAGGGCGGCCGGTGAGCAGACCTGGCAACCTCCTTTATATAAGGCAGGTGCTTACACAGTCCAAACCGGCACGCGCTGCTCCATCGTGGAGGTCAGTGAGCTTTCGGCCGATACATACAATGTAGAGTGCCCAAACTTATTCCCTTGTGGTGGTTAGTGCTATCAGGCCAGAGGCCCCTCGACTCAAATATCCAAACAGTTAGTGGATTAGGAGCGCGCGGTAATGAGCAGAGACTCATGATCGATGTGACCCCGTCGCCCTGTCTCGTGGACTTGCGGCAAAGGCTAAGAATTCCCGGCTACGCCACGTAGTTATCTCGCGGGCACCTTCCAGGTCAACCCGACTCCACATTACTCGCATATATGCTCGCGCGGGTAGCCCTCGGGGCCGACCCAACTTTAGTATCATGGTTATGTGGTAAAGCCATAGTAACCATGTGTACAAAACATGAAGGGGAACCCTGAGGAATGACCCTCGATGGAATTCCACCTGATGTAATCGTCAAGGTGAACCTAGGAGGAATCACCCTCGAGGTCCACTCTTGATGAGTTGTACGACAGCTTCGTTATCGGGAGTGGTGAAGGAGGAATCACCCTCGATGACCACAACCGGTGAACTAACCTACAAGATTAACATCAAAAGTGCTGACGAGGTATCACCCTCGGCACTCGATAGTAACCCAGTAGTGTCGTACAACAAAGGGGGCTGATGTGCAGTGTCGGGGCCTGGACGTCAATCACGTTGATCGAGTGATCGAACATAAAGTGGCGCAACTGGGACAAGGTGGGGGGGGGGTCCCTGATGGATCTCTAACCAACCTATACTAAGCAATTTAGAATAAGAAGGTACGGTATGAAAGCAGGTACCAAAAACAGGCTATGCATCAAAATAGGAGCAATGAATTACAATAGCAAAATCTAATGCAAGCATGAGAGAATGGAATGGGCGATATTGGGATGATTAAAGGGGGGCTTGCCTGGAAGCTCTGCTGAAAGGGAAGAAGTGTCGTCGTCGACGTAGTCGATCACAGGGACATCAGCAATGGTCTCGACATCTACGGAGAAAAAGAGGGGGAAGAAACAGTAAATACAAAGCACATAGATGCATGACATAAGAATAAGCGGTGCTAGGGGTGTTCTAACGCAGTGTTAGGTCATATCGGCGAAGGGGGAAAACATCCGAGAAAGTTTTCCCGAGGTTAGGCATTTTCGGACAAACAAACTGGAGGGAAAAGGTTCGATGTTCGCTATGCTAGGGACGTGTGGTGGTCGAACGGACTGCGTACTCAGATCCGTCTCGTTGTTTTGAGAAACTTTCATGTATAAAACTTTTTCATCCGAGTTACGGATTATTTTATATGATTTTTTAAAGATTAAAACAATATTACGAAATTCCTGGATTTAATTAATAAATCGAATTAAATAGAAAAATGGCTATGTGTACCAAAAGTGTACCCAACCAGAGTGTGCATGAGGCTGACAGGTGGGGTCCACGGGTTCTAGTCAGTAGTTGACTAGTTCATTGTTGACTAGTCAACAGGGTCAAACGGGGCCCACACGTCATAGACTCAGTCAACAGCTTGACTGGTCAAGCGGGACAGGGGCCCCACATGTAAGTGTGAGAGGGGTAAAACGATTAGTCTAAACTAATTTAAACGAGTGGGTCCACATGTTAATGTAGCAAACTAAACTAAAACTTAATTAGCAGGAGGATTAGTACTAATTAGTTATGGGCTAATAAATCAGCCGGTCAACGCAGGGGGGTTTCCTCACGCACGCGTAGAGGCATGGCGGCGGCCACGACATCCGCCGGCAGTCAACAGCGGCAGGAGCGGGCACGCCGAGGAGCAGCAGGGCGGCAGCGGGCGAGCAGGGGATGCGGCGGGGGTACAACGCGGGGACTGAGCGGGCGGACGGGCGAGGCGCTGTCGGTGTCAAAACCGGCGGATCTCGGGTAGGAGGTCCCGAACTATACGTTTAAGGCTAATGGTAATAGGAGGCGGGGGACATGATGTTTACCCAGGTTCGGACCCTCTCGATGGAGGTAATACCTCATACGTCTCCAACGTATCTATAATTTTTGATTGTTCCATGCTATTATATTACCCGTTTTGGATGTCCATGGGCTTTATTTTACACATTTATATCATTTTTGGGACTAACCTACTAACCGGAGGCCTAGCCCGTATTGCTGTTTTTTTTGCCTATTTCAGTATTTCAAAGAAAAGGAATATCAAACGGAGTCCAAACGGAATGAAACCTTCGGGAGCGTGAGTTTTGGAACGAATGTGATCTGGAGAACTTGGAGTGCAAGCGAAGAAGCAGCCGAGGCGGCCACGAGATAGGAGCCCACCCCTCCTGGGCGCCCCCGTGTCTTGTGGGCCCCTCGGGCGTCCATCGACGTACTTCTTCCTCCTATATAAGCCTACATACCCTGAAAACATCCAGAGAGCCACTGAAGAAATATTTCCGCCACCGTAACCTTCTGTATCCGCGAGATCGCATCTTGGAGCCGTCGCCGGCGTTCTGCCGGAGGGGGAATCCACCATGGAGGGCTTCTACATCAACACCATAGCCCCTCCTATGAGTTGCAAGTAGTTTACCACAGACCTTCGGGTCCATAGTTATTAGCTAGATGGCTTCTTCTCTCTTTTTGGATCTCAATACAATGTTCTCCCCCTCTCTTGTGGAGATCTATTCGATGTAAACTCTTTTTGCGGTGTGTTTGTCGAGATCCGATGAATTGTGGGTTTATGATCAAGTTTATCTATGAATAATATTTGAATCTTCTCTGAATTCTTTTATGTATGATTGAGTTATCTTTGCAAGTCTCTTCAAATTATCGGTTTGGTTTGGCCTACTAGATTGATCTTTCTTGCCATGGGAGAAGTGCTTAGCTTTGGGTTCAATCTGTGGTGTCCTTACCCAATGACAGAAAGGGTTGCAAGGCACGTATTGTATTGTTGCCATCGAGGATAAAAAGATGGGGTTTATATCATATTGCTTGAGTTTATCCCTCTACATCATGTCATCTTGCTTAAGGCGTTACTATGTTCTTATGAACTTAATACTCTAGATGCATGCTGGATAGCGGTCGATGTGTGGAGTAATAGTAGTAGATGCAGGCAGGAGTCGGTCTACTTGTTGCGTACGTGATGCCTATATACATGTTCATGCCTAGATAATCTCATAATTATTCGCTTTTCTATCAATTGCTAGACAGTAATTTGTTCACCCGCCGTAATACTCATGCTATCTTGAGAGAAGCCACTAGTGAAACCTATGGCCCCCGGGTCTATCCTTTATCATATAAGCTTTCAATCTACTTTTATTTGCATCTTTATTTTCTGCATCTATATTGTAAAATACCAAAAATATATTTATCTTATCATACTATCTCTATCAGATCTCACTTTCGCAAGTGGCCGTGAAGGGATTGACAACCCCTTTATCGCGTTGGTTGCGAGTTCTTTGTTTGTTTGTGTAGGTTCGTGGGACTTGTGAGGAGCCTCCTACTGGATTGATACCTTGGTTCTCAAAAACTGAGGGAAATACTTATGCTACTGTGCTGCATCACCCTTTCCTCTTCAAGGAAAACCAACGCAAGCTCGAGACGTAGCAAGAAGGATTTCTGGCGCCATTGCCGGGGAGGTCTTCGCTCAAGTCAAGACATACCAAGTACCCATCACAAATTCATCTCCCTTGCATTTACATTATTTTCCATTTGCCTCTCGTTTTGATCTCCCGCATTTCACCCTTGCCGTTTTATTTGCCCTCTCTTTCCCAATCTCTCTCTCCTCCGCTTGCCTTTTTCTTCCTCTCTCTTTCCTTGCCTTTTTCTGTTTGCTTGTGTGTTGGATTGCTTGTCGCCATGGTGCAAGATAATTCCAAATTGTGTGATTTCTCCAATACCAATAATAATGATTTCCTTAGTACTCCGATTGCTTCTTTAATGATGTTGAGTCTTATGAAATCAATACTGCTTTGCTAAATCTTGTTATGAAAGATCAATTCGCCGGCCTTCCTAGTGAATATGTCGCTACTCATCTAAACAATTTGTTGATTTGTGTGATATGCAAAACAAGAAAGATACGGATAATGATATTGTTAAATTGAAGTTATTTCCGTTTTCACTTAGAGATTGTGCTAAAGTTTGGTTTTCATCTTTGCCTAAAAATAGCATTGATTCTTGGAACAAGTGCAAAGATGCTTTCATCTCTAAATATTTTCCTCCCGCTAAGATCATCTCGCTTAGGAACAATATTATGAATTTTAAACAACTTGATCATGAGCATGTTGCCCAATCTTGGGAAAGAATGAAATTGATGATTCGCAATTGCCCTACTCATGGTTTGAATTTATGGATGATCATACAAATTTTTTATGCTGGACTAAACTATGCTTATAGAAATCTTTTAGATTTGGCCGCCGGAGGCACGTTTATGGAGATCACTTTAGGAGATGCTAAAAAACTTCTTGATAATATTATGGCTAATTATTCTCAATGGCACACCAAATGATCTACTAGTAAAAAGGTGCAAGCTATAGAAGAAATTAATGTTTTGAGTGGAAAGATGGATGAGCTTATGAGATTGTTTGCTACTAAGAGTTCTTCTATTGACCCCAATGATATGCCTTTATCTACCTTGATTGAGAATAATAATGAATCTATGGATGTAAATTTGTTGGTAGGAATAATTTGGAAACAATGCTTATAGAGGAAACTATAATCCTAGACCGTTCCATAGCAATTCCTCTAGTAATTATGGAAATTCCTACAATAATTCTTATGGTAATTTTAATAAGATGCCCTCTGATTTTGAAAATAGTGTGAAAGAATGTATGGTCTCTCAAAAGAATTTTAATGCTTTGCTTGAAGAAAAATTGCTCAAAGTTGATGATTTGGCTAGGAACGTTGATAGACTTTCGCTTGATGTTGATTCTCTTAAACTTAGATCTTCTTCTCCTAAGCATGATATCAATGAGTCTCTCAAAGCAATGAGAATTTCCATTGACGAGTGCAAGGAAAGAACCGCTAGATTGCGTGCTAAGAAAGATAGCTTTGTAAAGGCGTGTTCTTCTAGTTTCCATGAAAATAATGATGAAGATCTTAAAGTTATAGATGTGTCCCCTATTAGATCTTTGTTTTGCAATATGAATCTTGATAATAATGGGACTGGAGATGAGTCAACTTTATTTAGAAGGCGTCCCAATAATTTGGAGTTTTCGAATCTTGATGCTAAATTTGGTAAAAGTGGGATTGGAGAGGTCATGACTATAAATAGTATTGAACCCACTATCTCGGATTTTAAGGAATTTGATTATGATAATTGTTCTTTAGAAAGTTGTATTTCCTTGTTGCAATCCGTTGTTAATTCTCCTCATGCTTATAGTCAGAATAAAGCTTTTACCAAACATATCGTTGATGCCTTGATGCAATCTTTTGATGAAAAACTTAATTTGGAAGTTTCTATACCTAGAAAACTTAATGGTGAGTGGGAACCTACTATAAAGATTAGAATTAAAAATCATGAGTGTTTTGCTTTGTGTGATTTGGGTGCTAGTGTTTCCACGATTCCGAAAACTTTATGTGATATTCTAGGTTTCCATGATCTTGATGATTGCTCGTTAAATTTGCACCTTGCGGATTCCACCATTAAAAAGCCAATGGGAAGAATCAATGATGTTCTAATTGTTGCAAATAGAAATTTGGTGCCCATTTATTTTATCGTTCTTGATATAGATTGCAATCTTTCTTGCCCTATTATTCTTGGTAGACCTTTCCTTAGAACGATTGGTGCGATTATTGATATGAAGGAAGGGAATATTAGATTCCAATTTCCATTAAAGAAAGGCATATAACACTTTCCAAGAAATAAAGTCAAATTACCTTATGAATCTATCATGCGAGCTACCTATGAACCAAGTGCCAAAGATGGCACTACTTAGATCTATCTTCGCTTTTATGCCTAGCTAGGTGCGTTAAACGATAGCGCTAGTTGGGAGGCAACCCAATTTTCTTTATGTTTTTTGTTTTTGTTTCTGTTTAGTAATAAATTCTGCATCTACTTTCTGTTTAGATGTGTTTTCATGTTTTATTTAGTGTTTGTGCCAAGTAGAACCTATAGGATAACCATGATGATAGTTGATTTGATTCTGCTGAAAAACAGAAACTTTGCGCTCACGAGAAAAAATTCAATAAATCACAGGAACGAGATTTTGCATTGATTCTTTTCGATTCTGTTCAATAAACAAATGTTTTAGGACTTACTATTTTGGTAGGATTTTTAAGGTTCCAGAAGTTTGCGTTAGCTACAGATTGCTACAGACTGTTCTGTTTTTGACAGATTCTGTTTTTCGTGTGTTGTTTGCTTATTTTGATGCATCTATGGCTAGTATGTAAGGGTATGAACCATAGATAACTTGGAATACAGTAGGTTTAACACCAAAATAAATAAAGAATGAGTTCATTACAGTACCTTATGTGGTGGTTTTGTTTTCTTTCACTAACGGAGCTTATAAGATTTCCTGTTGAGTTTTGTGTTGTGAAGTTTTCAAGTTTTGGGTAAAGCTTTTATGGACTATGGAATAAAGAGTGGCAAGAGGCTAAGCTTGGGGATGCTTATGGCACCCCAAGATATTCAATAATATCCAAAAGCCTAAGCTTGGGGATGCCCCGGGAAGGCATGCCCTCTTTCGTCTTCGTTCATTGGTAACTTTACTTGGAGCTATATTTTTATTCGCCACATGATATGTGTTTTGCTTGGAGCGTCGTGTATTATATTAGTCTTTGCTTTTTAGTCTACCACAATCATCCTTGCTGCACACACCTTTTGGGAGAAGCCTATTTGATTGAAATTTACTAGAATATGCTATGTGCTTCGCTTATATCTTTTGAGCTTGATAGTTTTTGCTCTAGTGCTTCACTTATATCTTTTAGAGCATGGCGGTGGATTAATTTTGAAGAAACTTTTAGTCTCTCATGCTTCACTTATATTATTTTGAGAGTCTTTTAGAACAGCATGGTATTTTCTATGGTTACAAATTTGGTCCTAGAATGATGAGCATCCAAGTTGGGTATAATAAAAACTATCATAGAAGTGAATTGGATGCTATGATCAATTTGTTGCTTGATAATTGTTTTGAGATATAAAGGTAGTAATGTTAGGGTCATGCTAGTTGATAATTATGAAATTGAGAAATACTTTTGTTAAAGTTGGCAAGTCCCGTAGCATGCATGTATGGTAAAAGTTGTGTGACAAATTTGTTGCATGAGGTGCTCTTTTGATTGTCTTCCTTATGAGTGGCATTCGGGGACGAGCGCTGATCTTTTCCTACCAATCTATCCCTCTAGGGGCATGCGTAGTAGTACTTTGCTTCGAGGGCTAAGTAGACTTTTTCAATAAGTATATAAGTTCTTCATGACTAATGTGAGTCCATGGATATACGCACACTCATCCTTCCACTTTGCTAGCCTCTATTATGCCGCACAACTTTCGCCGGTATCATGCACCCATTATTTATCTTCCTCAAAACAGCCACCATACCTACCTATTATGGCATTTCCATAGCCATTCTGAGATATATTGCCATGCAACTTTCCACCGTTCCGTTTATTATGACACGTTTCATCATTGTCATATTGCCCTTTGCATGATCATGTAGTTGACATCGTATTTGTGGCAAGGCCACCTTCATAATTTTCATACATGTCGCTCTTGATTCATTGGATATCCCGGTACACCACCGGAGGCATTCATATAGAGTCATGTTTTGTTCTAGCTTTGAGTTGTAAATCCATAAAAGTGTGATGATCTTCATTATTGGAGCATTGTCCCAGTGAGGAAAGGATGATGAAGACTATGATTCCCCCACAAGTCGGGATGAGACTTCAGACTTTATAAAAAATAAAAGAGGCCAAAGAAGCCCACCAAAAAGAAAGAAAAAATAAGAAAAGAAAAAAAAGAAAAAAAATAAAGAAAAAGAAAGAAAAGAAGAAAAATAAAATGAGAGAAAAAGAGAGAAGGGACAATTGCTACTATCTCTTTTTCCACACTTGTGCTTGAAAAATAGCACCATGATCTTCATGATAGAGAGTCTCCTATGTTGTCACTTTCATATGCTAGTGGGAATTTTTCATTATAGAACTTGGCTTGTATATTCCAATGATGGGCTTCCTCAAAATTCCCTAGGTCTTCGTGAGCAAGCGAGTTGGATGCACAACCACTTAGTGCTTTTTGTTGAGCTTTCATATATTTATAGATCTAGTGCATCCGTTGCATGGCAATCCCTACTCACTCACATTGATATCTATTGATGGGCATCTCCATAGCCCGTTGATACGCCTAGTTGATGTGAGACTATCTTCTCCCTCTTTTTGTCCTCACAACCACCACCATATACCACCATAGTGCTATGTCCATGGCTTGCGCTCATGTATTGCGTAAGAGTTGAAAAAAGCTGAAGCGCGTTAAAAAGTATGAAACAATTGCTCGGCTCGTCATCGGGGTTGTGCATGATGGGAGTATTTTGTGTAATGAAAATGAAGCATGGCCTAACTATATGATTTTGTAGGATTAAGATTTCTTTGGCTATGCTATTTTGATAGGACATGATTATTTGTTAGTATGCTTTGAAGCATTATTATTTTTATGTTTTGTAAGCTTTTATCTTGAATCATTTGGATCTGAACATTCATGCCCCAATAAAGAAAATTACATTGAGAATTATGCTAGGTAGCATTCCACATCAAAAATTCTATTTTTATCATTTACCTACTCGAGGACGAGCAGGAATTAAACTTGGGGATGCTTGATACGTCTCCAACGTATCTATAATTTTTGATTGTTCCATGCTATTATATTACCTATTTTGGATGTCCATGGGCTTTATTTTACACATTTATATCATTTTTGGGACTAACCTACTAACCAGAGACCCAGCTCGTATTGCTGTCTTTTTGCCTATTTCAGTATTTCAAAGAAAAGGAATATCAAATAGAGTCCAAAGGGAATGAAACCTTCGGGAGCGTGATTTTTGGAACGAACGTGATCCGGAGAACTTGGAGTGCAAGCCAAGAAGCAGCCGAGGCGGCCACAAGATAGGAGGGCGCGCCCACCCCTCTTGGGCGCGCCCCTCTGTCTCGTGGGCCCCTCGGGCGTCCACCGACGTACTTCTTCCTCCTATATAAGCCTAATACCCCGAAAACATCCAGAGAGCCACCGAAGAAATATTTCCGCCACCGTAACCTTCTGTATCCGCGAGATCCCATCTTGGAGACGTCGCCGGTGTTATGCCGGAGGGGGAATCCACCATGGAGGGCTTCTACATCAACACCATAGCCCCTCCGATGAGTTGCGAGTATTTTACCACAGACCTTCGGGTCCATAGTTATTAGCTAGATGTCTTCTTCTCTCTTTTTGGATCTCAATAAAATGTTCTACCCCTCTCTTGTGGAGATCTATTCGATGTAAACTCTTTTTGTGGTGTGTTTGTCAATATCCGATGAATTTTGGGTTTATGATCAAGTTTATCTATGAATAATATTTGAATCTTCTCTGAATTCTTTTATGTATGATTGAGTTATCTTTGCAAGTCTCTTTGAATTATCGGTTTGGTTTGGCCTACTAGATTGATCTTTCTTGCCATGGGAGAAGTGCTTAGCTTTGGGTTCAATCTTGCGGTGTCCTTACCCAGTGACAGAAAGGGTTGCAAGGCACGTATTGTATTGTTTCCATCGAGGATAAAAAGATGGGGTTTATATCATATTGCTTGAGTTTATCCCTCTACATCATGTCATCTTGCTTAAGGCGTTACTCTGTTCTTATGAACTTAATACTCTAGATGCATGCTGGATAGCGGTCGATGTGTGGAGTAACAGTAGTAGATGCAGGCAGGAGGCGGTCTACTAGTTGCGGACGTGATGCCTATATACATGATCATGCCTAGATAATCTCATAATTATTCGCTTTTCTATCAATTGCTCGACAGTAATTTGTTCACCCGCCGTAATACTCATGCTATCTTGAGAGAAGCCACTAGTGAAACCTATGGCCCCTGGGTCTATCCTTTATCATATAAGCTTTTTTTCAATCTACTTTTATTTGCATCTTTATTTTCTGCATCTATATTATAAAATACCAAAAATATATTTATCTTATCATACTATCTCTGTTAGATCTCACTTTCGCAAGTGGTCGTGAAGGGATTGACAACCCCTTTATCGCGTTGGTTGCGAGTTCTTTGTTTGTTTGTGTAGGTTCGTGGGACTTGTGAGGAGGCTCCTACTGGATTGATACCTTGGTTCTCAAAAACTGAGGGCACTTATGCTACTGTGCTACATCACCCTTTCCTGTTCAAGGAAAACCAACGCAAGCTCGAGATGTAGCAATACCCTACTTCCTGCTTGATTGATCTTGATTGTATGAGTATTACAAGAGTTGATCTACCACAAGATCATAGAGGCTAAACCCTAGAAGCTAGCCTATGATTATGATTATTGTTGTCCTACGGACTAAACCCTCCGGTTTATATAGACACCGGAGGGGGCTAGGGTTACACATAGTCGGTTACAGAGAAGGAGATCTACATATCTGAATTGCCAAGCTTGCCTTCCACGCAAAGGGGAGTCCCACACGGACAGGGGACGAAGTCTTCAATCTTGTATCTTCATAGTCCAACAGTCCGGCCAAAGTATATAGTCTGGCTGTCCGAGAACCCCCTAACAGGACTCCCTTAGTAGCCCCTGAACTAGGCTTCAATGACGATGAGTCCGGCGCGCAGATTATCTCCGGCATTGCAAGGCAGGTTCCTTCTCCGAATACTCCATAGAAGATCTTAAATAATAGGATCGTGTCCAGTTCTGCAAAATAATTTCCGCATACCACTGTAGAGAGCTTAATATTTTACAAATTTAATCTGCTGACAACTTTTCATAGCGTGACATCACGCCACGGCCCGGTCATTATTCGAACCGTTTTTCTCAACCAGCTACTGCACATATTGCGAGGCGGTTTCCTTGGCACGTCTTGTCGAAGCAGAGATCATGTCCCCTTATCACGGTATTCTCATCAATACAGGTGTGGGTAACCCAACCGCGCCATCAATCGTGGCGCTTGGGGAATAAGCGATTTTACCGGGCAAGTGGGGAGACGCACAGTTTCTACCACCTTTATAAAGAGATAGGGATTCCCCTTTTCACCCACGCCTTCTTCTTCCTTCGCTCATCCATTCTCGCACGCTCGAGCTCCAGCACCCAAGTTCTCACCTTCTCCGCAAAGCCATTCCAAACATGTCCGGAGCGGGAGGCAAGTGGATGGTCTCCTCCGTTATGAAGGAGGACATCATGAAGCTCCGGCAGGCCGGATATCTAGCCGCAGACATTGCGCACCGGCTCCCGGACGCAGGGCAGATCGTCCCTACTCCGGAACCCCACGAGAGGGTTGTGTTCCTTGCCCACTTCGTCCCTGGACTGG
This sequence comes from Triticum aestivum, assembly GCF_018294505.1. Classification (NCBI taxonomy): domain Eukaryota; kingdom Viridiplantae; phylum Streptophyta; class Magnoliopsida; order Poales; family Poaceae; genus Triticum; species Triticum aestivum. The sequence continues at coordinate 421,821,391 of NC_057795.1, read as the reverse complement.
GATTTCCACTCCACCCATTTGTCTGTGGGCTTATGTTTTACTATGGGCTAGATTTTCATGATCTGGCCCCCAATTTCATCCTCAATATCTCGGCGTTTATCGTCGTGTGCGAGGCTTTCCTCCGCATCAAGCCCCACTTCGGCCCGTGGATAAAGACCTTCAACGTGAAGCCGAAGATAGTGGTCGGCCAGCAAGCGGAGTGCAGAGGTGCCATGGTGGGCAAGATGCCCAACGTCATATGGCTCGAAGGCTCCTATGTGGAGACCATGAAGGGGTGGCAATCGGGGTGGTTCTACATCACCGAGCCGTGCGACGCCAACTGGGCGGCGGCCCCTGAATTACGATCTGGCATTCCCATGCGTCTCACCTCCTGGAAAAAGAAGGGCTTAGCCTGGGGTGCACCGGCGGAGTTGACCGGACTCCAAAATTGTGTCAAAAATATGATAAGCAAGAAGATCAAGCTTATCAACATGGTCCAGGTCATGCTCTCCCGCCGGATCCTCCCGTGTTAAAGACGGGCATTCAATATGTGGGAGTTTGATTCAGCCAAACACCAAACGCTGTGAGAGCTCTTCGACACGATGCACAAAGATGTCTGGAAGGTGCTGTTCAAGGCCGCCGAAGTACCTCCTCCCACTACCGAGGATCGTGGACTCAGCGCAAAGCGCCCCGCCAATCTGGTAAGCTCTCTACATTTCACAAGATGCTCCTTTCCCCCGTATATTCGTGAGGGGAATCTAAGCCCCCATACTAATTTAACAGGACCGGGTGGAGACAGTGGAGCGGATTGACTGTCCAGCTCCGCTACCTGAAGATCCAGCAACTACTCTCCTGACGGAGATGCTGTTTCCGGCGCCCTATGAGGTGCTAGAGAAGAAGGCCAAGAAGAAGGCCATGGGGACCAGGAAAGGTCTCCGGTGCAAGGTTGTGTCGGACTCATCGTCCGAAGACATCAAGACACACTCCTCCAACGAAAACGAGGAGGAGGAAGAGGAACCCCCCCCCCCCCCCGCCCAAACCGAGGGGGAGAAGAAAAGCAAGGCCGCCCCGTCTGGGGAGGCTGAAGGGTCCTAGAAGGGAAGAACCCTCCCTCCGGACCACTCCACAACAGCCGCCTACAGTGACGAGGAGTGGTTGCCCAGGGACAAGCCCCGGGCGAAGTCGTAAGTATCCGGACACTTATAATGCTTCCGGTATGTTTTGCTTTATTGCTTCTTATCATGTCAAATGTGATTGTGCAGTCCGTCCAAAGCCCACATCAACATATCCTCCTCGAATGGGTCTTTGAGTCAGTCGGAGATGAATAGCTATTCACTCCCGACGGCCACCACCCCCCGGCCGTGGATGACACCGAGGTGTTGTCTCAGAGGATATCAGAACAGGGGAGATGGTTCTGGAGACGCCCCAAGGCGAAATCCCAGACACCGGGCACATGGGGGAAAATACCCCCATGGATTCTAATGACGGGGGCCGCAGCAAGTCTGGTCCCCAGCCAGGTACTGCGCCGGAACCTCCAATGGTTTCGGATTCAGGTAGGCAGCCCCTCACTAAGGAGGGCGAGCCGCCTGTGCCGATGACCTCTGTCCATCCAGAGGCATCGGACAATTTGCTGCAAGCGCTTTGCGGCGCTTGCATTGACGAAGAGCACCGTACTCTTATGAGTTCGGTGATTGAGAAGGTTTGGTCCGCCAAAAGCGGATTGACCGAAGCCTACGCGAGCCTCCTAACAGGCTTTGAGGTAAGTAATCACATTATGAGGAAATATCACAGCATAGACAATAGCCCCTGGTGCTCTGTTTGGTGTTCGAAAAGAAAGGCCGAATAGAGGATCAAATAACATCTGCAGGAGTCTAATCAGAATATGCCTATGTGAATGAGCAGGCGTCGCTGCTGGCCGCTACCACTCGTACTGTGGAGGTCTCCGGACTGAAGCGGTATCTGGAGCGGAACGAGGAAGAGCTCGGCCTGGTGAAGAGGCAGATCGAGGAAAACAAAGGTAAGTGATACCCCGTCTGTATATTGATAAAGAAAAAAAATGGATTTTAGCTCATAGAATCGTCATGAACTTGAATAGGGGCCACAACCGAAGTGCCAGCCCTGAAGAAGGCATTGTCCGAGGCCGAAGACAAAGCGTCCAGGGAGCCCATCGAGTGCGAAAAGCAGGAGGCCCGAGTCGACGAGGTGCAGCAAGAGCTCCAGGATTTCGTCAAGAAATACGAGTCCTTGGAGCGTGACTCAAAGATGCAGGAGTCCGAGCTTGCGAAGGCCCTCCAGAGTGCACGAGACACCAAGGTCGAAGCCCAAAAGGCCCTCTAGGAGATTGAGGCGGCCAAGAAGATTGCGGTGGGTAAGGCATTCAATATGCAAAGCAAGCATGTGATGGAGACTTTCCTTTTACTTACCCGAATTTGGAGCTCTCCAGGAGCATTCGCAGATCTGCCGCGCAACATATCTGATGCTGCGGAGTACTACCGAGCTGAAGAAGGGAGCTCGATGAAAAAGTTGTTCTGGTCCCAGTATATTGGGGCCGAACATCCGATGACCTTGAGCGACCAGCTGAAGCAACTGGTCGAACTTCACAAGGCGGCTGAACTGGCCATGAAGGGCCTTATAGTCCAGATGTGGCCTGGCGAGCCCCTCCCAGCAGCTACTTCGGCCTAGTGAAGCGGATTGTGTCTGCTTGTCCGCAGCTCAAAGTCATAAAGCGGTCAGTCTGCATTGAGGGTGCACGCAAGGCCTTCGCCCATGCAAAAGTGCACTGGGCGAAGATGGACGTCGAGAAGCTGGTGACGAAGGGGCCACCGAAGGGCAAGGAGCACCATCACCCCGAGAAGTATTATGATGGTGTTATGAAAGGCACCCGCCTTGTGGCAGAGAAATGTGCCATGGATGTAATATTTGAATGAATGTACTCCTGTGGCCCTGTAATATGAAAACGAGTTCATGTGCACTATATAACACTTGTTGATTTAAAATATTACCTTCTGTGCGGCCGTTTATAAAATCTGAGAGTTGGCCAGTCTTCGGCTTCTCCCCCATGTAGCTAGTACTGGGGTGTTCGGGATAAATCTAAACACTCTTTATCCAATTTTTTGGTCCTCTAAGGAGGTGTTTAGCGCAGCAAACAAGGCAATCGGACTATACGACTTTATCACTCTCACTTAGCCATAGAAGTCTACAATTTTAAATTTTGGCGAAGCCCCTAGTATTCGGAAGGCTGAACTTGGGGTGATATACACGCCTAAATCGGACAAGGCCGATTCCTCGCCCGAAGTGGAAAAAATCATTAAGGATTTGAGACCTCAACAGCGACCAGCTCTCGCCACATCATGACAGTCAATTTTCGGCTTTCTCCACTGAGGTGCTCGTCCGGAAGAACCGGGACACAATCGCAGCAGTTCTCCCTGTGCTACCTTAGCCGATATAGCGGAACATAAGGCACCAAAACATGGGAGCCGGGCAAACCCAACTATTGACCCAATACATGATTCAGAGTTGTTGCATAGAATGCTATAAGTTCGGGGTGCCGCACTGTCAAAAGTGTTTGGACTTTTCTTGTCGTGTTATGGGGTACACTGAAGCCCCTAGCGAACTGAACGTACCAAAGTGTACGGGTGCAATTTGTAGTAAATAAGCAGTCAAGGAAAAAGATAAAGAAAATGTAATAATAAGCTGACGATGTATATTTTTTCTGTTGTTATTTAAATAATACGTCAAGGCGTATGTATACAAGTAGTGCGATAAGCAAAGTAGGACTATTTGACATGTCCTAGCAAAGGGTAAGCTGCGTGTGGGTATGTAAAACAGGTATAACGATCATTATCAGAGACCACTTGGGTATTCCCTTATACATCAAAGCTTCTTGCCTCCTTGGGTTTTCCTTCCCGTGATGAGTCCGATAATTCGGCTATTTGAAAGGGCTTCCAGAAAGTAGGGTCCTGAAAGAAATGAAATGACGAAGGTATACGGGTCCTGGGGCGGTTGAGCCACATCGTGGATAGTGTCGTAGTTGTGCCTCCGCCTATGCCCATGGTATTTTGAGTGCATAGTTATGTACGCGCGGCACAAATTTCACCGCTTGACTGGGACTAGGACGGAGCCTGAATTGCTAGTCGAGCTCTGGACGTGCCGGACGATCCTGTTGCAGGGTACTCTGGACTCGCTTGACAGTGTCCAAGGGCTTTATCGCCGAGTTGGCGATCTGCCTAAGAAGGCTGCTTTGTACTTCTGCTGCGAGGGCCGCCGTGTGCTCCTCCGTACGGAGCGAGCATTCTGTGTTTCCATTGACTGTTATAACCCCGCAAGGTCCTGGCATCTTGAGCTTGAGGTATGCATAGTGTGGTACCGCATTGAATCGAGCAAATGCGATTCGTTTTAGTTGGGCATGATAACCACTACGGAAGGGGACGGTATCGAAGATTAACACCTCGCTTCGGAAGTTGTCCGGAGATCCGAAGACTACTTCAGTGTGATTGAGCCCGTACAATAGGCCTCTACACCTGGTATGACACCTTTAAAGGTGGTTTTGACGGGTTTGATCCTTGAGGGATCGATTCCCATTTTGCATACTGTATCCTGATAAAGTAGGTTCAGGCTGCTACCACCGTCCATAAGGACTCGTGTGAGGTGGAATCCGTCAATGATGGGGTCGAGGAACAATGCGTCCGTACCGCCATGACGGATATAGGTAGGATGGTCCATGCGATCGAAAGTGATCGGATAAGAAGACAATGGGTTAAATTTTGGGTGACCGGCTCCATCGCATAGACGTCCCTTAGTGCACGCTTCCGTTCCAGCTTGGGAATATGGGTTGCGTATATCATGTTCACCGTTTTCACCTGGGGAGGAAATTTCTTCTGTCCTCCTGTGTTCGGCGGCCGGGGCTCCTCGTCGTCATCGCTATGCAGCCCCTTTTCCTTATTTTCAGCATTCAACTTGCCGGCCTATTTGAACACCGAGCATTCTCTGTTGGTGTGGTTGGCTGGTTTATCGGGGGTGCCGTGAATTTGACACGAGCGGTCGAGTATGCGGTCCAGACTGGACGGGCCCGGGTTGTTTCTTTTGAATGCCTTTTCCGTTGATCAGACTTAGAGCCACTGAATCCGGCATTGAATGTCGTGTCTTCGGTGTTGTCGCCATTGTTGCGACGCTTGTGTTTGTTGCGTCGTGGCTTGGCGTTGCTATCGCTGGCATCTGAAGTGCTAGGATTTCTTGATGTGCTGTTGCTACGCGCCAGCCAGCTGTCCTCGCCCGCACTAAAGTGGGTCATGAGTGTCGTGAGGGCTGCCATGGACTTCGTTTTCTCTTGGCCGAGGTGTCGAGCGAGCCATTCGTCGCGGATGTTATGCATAAAGGCTGCTAGGGCTTCGGCATCCGAATAGTCGACGGTTTGCTTATTTTTAGTTAGGACCGAGTCCAGAATTTCCTGTCTGACTCTCCGGGTTGTTGGGTTATGTGACTTAAGTCATCAGCATCCGGTGGTCGCACATAAGTGCCCTGGAAGTTGTCAAGGAATGCGTCTTCCAGGTTCTCCCAACTGCCAATGGAGTTTGCCGGCAAGCTATTCAGCCAATGCCGAGCCGGTCCTTTGAGCTTAAGTGGGAGGTATTTGATGACATGTAGATCATCACCGTGGGCCATGTGAATGTGGAGAAGGAAATCTTCAATCCATACCGCGGGGTCTGTTGTACCATCGTATGATTCAATGTTCACGGGTTTAAACCCTTCTGGGAATTCATGATCCATTACTTCTTCGGTGAAGCATAGGGCGTGTGCGATGCCTCTATACTGCGCTACATCACGATGCAGTTCAAATGAGTCTCATCTGTTGCATTCGGCCCGACCGGACTTGTTTTTAGTGTATCCGGCATGATGGTCATCATCACGCATTGTGGCGCGCCCCCGTGATCCTTAGATCGACCTTGACTGTCCTGCTTTATTTTCCAATACGTCTCGCAGGTCCTGCGTGTAGCCCCGGGCCTTAGTGTTTTTGTTTGATTGGCGGCGGGGTGCGGGCTGGTGTTCGGGCTGATACGCCGCTTTGTCTCGGCCACAAGGTGGCTGGTCAGCCGCATCGTGCGCTGGTAGTGTGGGCTTTAATGCCTCCTCCTCAAGCTGAGGTAGCAACCTGCGCTTTGGGTAACTTTTGGTTGGGCTCTCGAGTCCGTATTCCTCGGCTGCCAGGACCTCAGTCCATCTATCAGTTAGCAGATCTTGATCAACTTGAAGCTGCTGCTGTTTCTTCTTTAGGATCTTTGCAGTGGCTATAAGTCGATGCTTGAAGCGCTCCTGCCCGACGGGGTCCTCAGGTACGATGAATTCTTCGTCGCCAAGGCTCACTTCATCTTCGAAGAGGGGCATGTAATTGTCATCCTCTGATTCTACATCTGTTGCCTATTTCTTAGGGCTAGCTTGCCCATCCTCCCGCTCTTCCTGCTCAAAGTCTGGCTGGGCGGGATTGTTTTCGTCTTCGGCACCATCCGGATTGCTATCATCTCTTGTGCCGGTATCGCTATCTTTGCTCTAGCGTGGCTTAGTGCGGCGCTGATGACGCCGTTGCTTAGGTTGCTTCTCACGGGGATTATCATCCGTTGCCTCATCGCCATTGCTTTCTTTGGGGGTGTCCACCATGTATATATCATGTGATGAGGTGGCTGTCCAGCACCCTATGGGCGGTTGTTCCTGTTCTTCTCCTGCATCGCCATCCGTACCGTCAATGTCTTCGGAGTCGAAGTCAAGCACGTCGGTTAAGTCATCGACAATGGCTATTAAGTGGGTGGTGGGTGGGGAACGAATTTCTTCATCGTTTGCTTCCCACTCAAGCTGGACATAGTTCGACCAAGAGTCTCCTGATAGAGAGAGACACCTCAATGAATTTAGCACGTCGCCCAAGGGTGAGTGCTGAAAGGTATCCACGCAGGTAAACTCCATGATCGGTGCCCAATCAGATTCGATAGGCACGGACGCACGCGGTTCAGAACCTATGGCCGGAGATGGGTCCGAGGGTCCGATGACACATATCTCTTTGGAGGTGAAGTCTGTGTTCGGCTCCAGCGCCGATGAATGTGCGGCCTCCATGGCGGGGTCCATCCACCCGTCCTCGGATGGCGTGATCTGCTCCAGATTAAGGGCCGGGGCAGCCGCATGTGCGATCTCCCGAACACCGCCCGATGGCATATCTAAGTCATGCCCGTCATCACTGTTCGGCGCTCCTGACATGGGCTCGAATCCATCGAAGATCAAGTCTCCGCGGTTGTCGGCAGTGTAGTTCAAGTTTCCAAACCTGACCTGATGGCCAGGGGCGTAGCTGTCAATCTGCTCCAGATGGCCAAGCGAGTTGGCCCGCAATACGAAGCCGCCGAATATGAAGATCTGTCCGGGAAGGAAAATGTTACCCTGGACCGCATCATTGCAGATGATTGAAGGAGCCATCAAGCCTTGTCGTGACGACACAGTGGAACTCTCAATGAAAGCACCAATGTCGGTGTCAAAACCGGCGGATCTCGGGTAGGGGGTCCCGAACTGTGCGTCTAAGGCTAATGGTAACAGGAGGCGGGGGACATGATATTTACCCATGTTCAGGCCCTCTCGATGGAGGTAATACCCTACTTCCTGCTTGATTGATCTTGATGATATGAGTATTACAAGAGTTGATCTACCAGAAGATCATAGAGGCTAAACCCTAGAAGCTGGCCTATGATTATGATTGTTGTTGTCCTACGGACTAAACCCTTTGGTTTATATAGACACCGGAGGGGGCTAGGGTTACACAGAGTCGGTTACAGAGAAGGAGATCTACATATCCGAGTCGCCAAGCTTGCCTTCCACGCAAAGGAGAGTCCCACCCGGACACGGGACGAAGTCTTCAATCTTGTATCTTCATAGTCCAACAGCCCAGCCAAAGTATATAGTCCGGCTGTCCGAGGACCCCCTAACCCGGGACTCCCTCAGGCGCGGCGGCCGCACGCGCAGGCGATGGTGGGTGAGCACGGCCGGCGGCGAAAGGGTGCGGAGGTACATGGGCGGTGCGGTGCAGGGCTTGGCCGAGGCCTTGGCAGGCGTGGGTTGCAACCACTAGCGGCATGAGCGGGGAGCGGGCGCGCGGGTCACGGACGGCGTGGGAACTGCGGGCGATGATGGCAACACGATGGTTGGACGCAGTAGAGAGCAGCGCGGGCAGCCAAAGCGATGCGCGGGCGGCGCTAGCAGCACCCGGGCGCGACTGCAGTAGGGCGGCCAGCGCGCAGGACGGTACGGAGGCACCGTCGGGCGAGGGTGTGGGTGGCTGGCAAGGGCTCGACCAGGAATACGTGGGCGCACACGCGGATGAGAGGTTTCGGCCATGGCGCTCGACCTCGTGGGGATGACGATATGACCACGAATCAACGGAGTAAAGGCCAGGAATCAGAGGAGGTGCTCACCCCGGTGAAGGAAATATGCCCTAGAGGCAATAATAAAGTTAATATTTATTTCCTTATATCATGATAAATGTTTTTATTCATGCTAGAATTGTATTAACAGGAAACATAATACATGTGTGAATACATAGACAAACATAGTGTCACTAGTAAGCCTCTACTTGACTAGCTCGTTGATGAAAGATGGTTATGTTTCCTAACCATAGACATGAGTTATCATTTTATTAATAGGATCACATCATTAGGAGAATGATGTGATTGACTTGACCCATTCCGTTAGCTTAGCACTTGATTGTTTAGTATGTTGCTATTGCTTTCTTCATGACTTATACATGTTCCTATGACTATGAGATTATGCAACTCCCGTTTATCGTAGGAACACTTTGTGTGATACCAAATGTCACAACGTAACTGGGTGATTATAAAGGAGCTCTACAGGTGTCTCCAAAGGTACATGTTGAGTTGGCGTACTTCGAGATTAGGATTTTTTACTCCGATTGTCGGAGAGGTATCTCTGGGTCCTCTCGGTAATGCACATCACTATAAGCCTTGCAAGAAAATGTAGCTAATGAGTTAGTTGCGGGATGATGCATTACATAACGAGTAAAGAGACTTTCCGGTAACGAGATTGAACTAGGTATTGAGATACCGGCGATCGAATCTCAGGCAAGTAACATATCGATGACAAAGGGAACAAATGTATGTTGTTATGCGGTTCGACCGTTAAAGATCTTCGTAGAATATGTAGGAGCCAATATGGGCATCCAGGTTCCGCTATTGGTTATTGACCAGAGAAAAGTCTCGGTCATGTCTACATAGTTCTCGAACTCGTAGGGTCCGCATGCTTAACATTCGTTGACGATATAGTATTATATGAGTTATGTATGTTGGTGACTGAATGTTGTTCGGAGTCCCGGATGAGATCACAGACATGACGAGAAACTCCGGAATGGTCCGGAGATGAAGTTTAATATATGGGATAATGTTGTTTGGTCTCCGAAGGGTTCCGGAATTCACCCGAAGGTGTTCCGGATGTTTCTCGAAATGTTTGGGTACGAGAACACGTTATTTGGCCAAAGGGGAAAGCCCACAAGGTTTTTGGAAAGCGCAAAAGGAAGTTTTGCGGAGTCCAGGGGCCAGACGCCAAGGTCCCTAGAGTCTGGGTCCAGACGTCGGGAATCCTGGCGTCTGGCCCTGGACTCCGAGAAGGACTCTTGCCTTTCGGGTGAAACCGACTTTGTGGAGGATTTTACTCCAAGTTTCGACCCCAAGGCTCGACATATAAATAGAGGGGCAGGGCTAGCACCAAAGACACATCAAGAAACACCAAGCCGTGTGCCAGCAACGGTGTCCCCTCTAGTTTATCCTCCGTCATAGTTTCCATAGTGCTTAGGTGAAACCCTGCGGAGATTGTTCTTCACCAACACCATCACCACGCTGTCGTGCTGCTGGAACTCATCTACTACTTCGCCCGTCTTGCTGGATCGAAAAGGAGAGGACATCATCGATCTGAACATGTGCTGAATGCGGAGGTGCCGTATGTTCGGTACTTGATCGGGGTGGATCGTGAAGGTGTACGACTACATCAACCGCGTTGATAAACGCTTCCGCTTAGTGATCTTCAAGGATATGAAGATACACTCTCCCCTCTCGTTGCTATGCATCACAATGATCTTGCGTGTGTGTAGGAATTTTTTTGAAATTACTACATTCCCCAACCGTGGTATCAGAGCCTGGTTTTATGCGTAGATGTTATATGCACGAGTAGAACACAAGTGAGTTGTGGGCGATAGAAGTCATACTGCTTAACAACATGTCATACTTTGGTTCGGCGGTATTGTTGGATGAAGCAGCCTGGACCGAGATTACGCGTACGCTTACGCGAGACTGGTTCTATCGACGTGCTTTGCACATAGGTGGCTGGCGGGTGTCAGTTTCTCCAACTTTAGCTGAACCAAGTGTGGCTACGCCCGGTCCTTGAGAAGGTTAAAACAACACTAACTTGACGAACTATAATTGTGGTTTTGATGCGTAGGTAAGAATGGTTCTTGCTCAGCCCATAGCAGCCATGTAAAACTTGCAACAACAAAGTAGAGAACGTCCAACTTGTTTTTGCAGGGCATGTTGTGATGTGAGATGGTCAAGACGTGATGCTATATTTTATTGTATGAGATGATCATGTTTTGTAACCGAGTTATTGGCAACTGGTAGGAGCCATATGGTTGTCGCTTTATTGTATGCAATGCAATCGCCCTGTAATTCCTTTACTTTATCACTAAGCGGTAGCGATAGTCGTAGAAGCAATAGGTGGCGAAACAACAACGATGCTACGATGGAGATCAAGGTGTCGCGCCGGTGACGATGCTGATCATGACGGTGCTTTGGAGATGGAGATCACAAGCACAAGATGATGATGACCATATCATATCACTTATATTGATTGCTTGTGATGTTTATCCTTTATTCATCTTATTTTGCTTTGATTGACGGTAGCATTATAAGATGATCTCTCACTAAATTTCAAGGTAAAAGTGTTGTCCCTGAGTATGCACCATTGCGAAAGTTTTTCATGCTGAGACACCACGTGATGATCGGGTGTGATAGGCTCTACGTTCAAATACAACGGGTGCAAGACAGTTGCACACGCGGAATACTCAGGTTAAACTTGACGAGCCTAGCATATACAAATATGGCCTCGGAACACTAAGACCGAAAGGTCGAGCGTGAATCATATAGTAGATATGATCAACATAGTGATGTTCACCATTGAAAACTACTCCATCTCACATGATGATCGAACATGGTTTAGTTGATTTGGATCACGTGATGGCTTAGATGATTAGAGGGATGTCTATCTAAGTGGGGGTTATTAAGTAATATGATTAATAGAACTTAAATTTATCATGAACTTAGTACCTGATAGTATTTTGCTTGTCTATGTTTGTTGTAGATAGATGGCTCGTGCTGTTGTTCCGTTGAATTTTAATACGTTCCTTGAGAAAGCTAAGTTGAAAGATGATGGTAGCAATTACACGGACTGGGTCCGTAACTTCAGGATTATCCTCATTGCTGCACAGAAGAATTACGTCCTAGAAGCACCGCTGGGTGCCAGGCCTGCTGCAGATGCAACTGACGATGTTAAGAACGTCTAGCAGAGCAAAGCTGATGACTACTCGATAGTTCAGTGTGCCATGCTTTATGGCTTAGAACCGGGACTTCAGTAACGTTTTGAACGTCAGGGAGAATATGAGATGTTCCAGGAGTTGAAGTTAATATTTCAAGCAAATGCCCGAATTGAGAGATATGAAGTCTCCAATAAGTTCTATAGCTGCAAGATGGAAGAGAATAGTTCTGTCAGTGAAAATATACTCAAAAATGTCTGGGTATAATAATCACTTGATTCAACTGGGAGTTAATCTTCCTGATGATAGTGTCATTGACAGAATTCTTCAATCACTGCCACCAAGCTACAAGAGCTTCGTGATGAACTATAATATGCAAGGGATGACCAAGTCTATTCCCGAGCTCTTCGCAATGCTAAAAAGCTGCGGAGGTAGAAATAAAAAAAAGAGCATCAAGTGTTGATAGTCAACAAGTCCACCAGTTTCAAGAAAAAGGGTAAAGGGAAGAAGAAGGGGAACTTCAAGAAGAACGGCAAACAAGTTGCTGCTCAAGAGAAGAAACCCAAGTCTGGACCTAAGCCTGAAACTAAGTACTTCTACTACAAGCAGACTGGTCATTGGAAGCGGAACTGCCCCAAGTATTTGGCGGATAAGAATGATGGCAAGGTGAACAAAGGTATATGTGATATACATGTTATTGATGTGTACCTTACTAATGCTCGCAGTAGCACCCAGGTATTTGATACTGGTTCTGTTGCTAATATTTGCAACTCGAAACAGGGACTACAAATTAAGCGAACATTAGCTAAGGACGAGGTGACAATGTGCGTGGGAAATGGTTCCAAAGTCGATGTGATCGCGGTCGGCACGCTACCTCTACATCTACCTTCGGGATTAGTTTTAGACCTGAATAATTGTTATTTGGTGCCAGCGTTAAGCATGAACATTATATCTGGATCTTGTTGGACGCGAGACGGTTATTCATTTAAATCAGAGAATAATGGTTGTTCTATTTATATGAGTAATATCTTTAATGGTCATGCACCCTTGAAGAGCGGTCTATTTTTATTGAATCTCGATAGTAGTGATACACATATTCATAATGTTGATGCCAAAAGATGCAGAGTGGTAATGATAGTGCAACTTATTTGTGGCACTGCCATTTGGGTCATATTGGTGTAAAGCGCATGAAGAAACTCCATACTGGTGGAATTCTGGAATCACTTGATTATAAATCAATTGGTACTTGCGAACCATGCCTCATGGGCAAGATGACTAAAACGCCGTTCTCCGGAACTATGGAGCGAGAAACAGATTTGTTGGAAATCATACATACTGATGTATGTGGTCCAATGAACATTGAGGCTCGCGGCGGGTATCCTTATTTTCTCACCTTCACAGATGATTTGAGTAGATATGGGTATATCTACTTAATGAAACATAAGTCTGAAACATTTGAAAAGTTCAAAGAATTTCAGAGTGAAGTGGAAAATCATCATAACAAGAAAATAAAGTTTCTACGATCTGATCGTGGAGGAGAATATTTGAGTTACGAGTTTAGTGTACATTTTGAAATAATGCGGAATAATTTCGCAACTCACGCCACCCGGAACACCACAACGTAATGGTGTGTCCGAACGTCGTAATCGTACTTTACTAGATATGGTGCGATCTATGATGTCTCTTACTAACTTACCGTTATCGTTTTGGGGTTATGCTTTAGACACGGCCGCATTCACGTTAAATAGGGCACCATCAAAATCCGTTGAGACGACGCCTTATGAACTGTGGTTTGGCAAGAAACCAAAGTTGTTGTTTCTTAAAGTCTGGGGCTGCGATGCTTATGTGAGAAAACTTCAACCTGATAAGCTCGAACCCAAATCGAAGAAATGTGTCTTTATAGGATACCCATAGGAGACTATTGGGTACAACTTCTATCACAGATCTGAAGGCAAGACTTTTTTTGCTAAATTTGGATCCTTTCTAGAGAAGGAGTTTCTCTCGAAAGAAGTGAGTGGGAGGAATGTAGAACTTGATGAGGCAACTATACCTGCTCCCTTATTGGAAAGTAGTTCATCACAGAAACCGGTTCCTGTGATGACTACACCAATTAGCGAGGAAGATAATGATATTGATCATGAAACTTCAGATCAAGTTACTACCGAACCTCGTAGGTCAACCAGAGTAAGGTCCGCACCAGAGTGGTATGGTAATCCTATTCTGGAAGTCATGTTACTTGACCATGGCGAACCTACGAACTATGAGGAAGCGATGATTAGCCCAGATTACGCAAAATGGCCCGAGGCAATGAAATCTGAGATGGGATCCATGTATGAGAACAAAGTATGGACTTTGGTTGACTTGCTCGATGATCGGCAAGCCATCAAGAATAAATGTATCTTCAAGAAGAAGACTGACGTTGATGGTAATGTTACTATCTACAAAGCTCGACTTGTTGCGAAAGGTTTTCGACAAATTCAAGGGGTTGACTACGATGAGACTTTCTCACCCGTAGCGATGCTTAAGTTTGTCTGAATCATGTTAGCAATTGTCGTATTTTATGATTATGAACTATGGCAAACGGATGTCAAAAATGCATTCCTGAATGGATTTCTAGAAGAAGAGTTGTATATGATGCAACCATAAGGTTTTGTCAATCCAAAAGGTGCTAACATAGTGTGCAAGCTCCAGCGATCCATTTATGGACTGGTGCAAGCCTCTCGGAGTTGGAATAAATGCTTTGATAGTGTGATCAAAGCATATGATTTTATACAGACTTTTGGAGAAGCCTGTATTTACAAGAAAGTGAGTGGGAGCTCTGTAGCATTTCTGATATTATATGTAGACGACATATTGTTGATTGGAAATGATATAGAATTTCTGGATAGCATAAAAGGATACTTGAATAAAAGTTTTTCAATGAAAGACCTCGGTGAAGCTGCTTATATATTAGGCATCAAGATCTATAGAGATAGATCAATACGCTTAATTGGACTTTCACAAAGCACATACCTTGATAAAGTTTTGAAAAAGTTCAAAATGGATCAAGCAAAAAAAGGGTTCTTGCCTGTATTACAAGGTGTGAAGTTGAGTCAGACTCAATGCCTCACCACAGCAGAATATAGAGAGAAAATTAAAGATGTTCCCTATGCTTCAGCCATAGGCTCTATCATGTATGCAATGCTGTGTACCAGACCTGATGTATGCTTAGCAATAAGCTTAGCAGGGAGATACCAAAGTAATCCAGGAGTGGATCACTAGACAGCGGTCAAGAATATCCTGAAATACCTGTAAAGGACTAAGGATATGTTTCTTGTTTATGGAGGTGACAAAGAGCTAGTCGTAAATGGTTACGTCGATGCAAGCTTTGACACTGATCTGGACGATTCTAAATCACAAACCGGATACGTGTTTATATTGAACGGTGGAGCTCTCAGTTGGTGCAGTTCTAAACAAAGCATCGTGGCGGGAACTACATGTGAAACGGAGTACATAGCTACTTTGGAAGCAGCAAATGAAGGAGTTTGGATGAAGGAGTTCATATCCGATCTAGGTGTCATTCCTAGTGCATCGGGTCCAATGAAAATCTTTTGAGACAATACTGGTGCAATTGCCTTGGCAAAGGAATCCATATTTCACAAGAGAACCAAGCACATCAAGAGATGCTTCAATTCCATCCGGGACCAAGTCCAGGTGGGAGACATAGAGATTTGCAAGATACATACGGATCTGAATGTTGCAGACCCGTTGACTAAGCCTCTTCCACGAGAAAAACAAGATCAGCACCAAGGCTCCATGGGTGTTAGAATCATTACTGTGTAATCTAGATTATTGACTCTAGTGCAAGTGGGAGACTGAAGTAAATATGCCCTAGAGGCAATAATAAAGTTATTATTTATTTCCTTATATCATGATAAATGTTTATTATTCATGATAGAATTGTATTAACCGGAAACATAATACATGTGTGAATACATAGACAAACATAGTGTCACTAGTAAGCCTCTACTTGACTAGCTCGTTGATCAAAGTGAAGGAAATATGCCCTAGAGGCAATAATAAAGTTATTATTTATTTCCTCATATCATAATAAATGTTTATTATTCATGCTATAATTGTATTAGCCGGAAACATGATACATGTGTGAATACATAGACAAACTTAATGTCACTAGTATGCCTCTACTTGACTAGCTCATTGATCAAAGATGGCTATGTTTCCTAACCATGGACATGTGTTGTCATTTTATTAATGGGATCACATCATTAGGAGAATGATGTGATTGACTTGACCCATTCCGTTAGCTTAGCACTTGATCATTTAGTATGTTGCTATTGCTTTCTTCATGACTTATACAAAGTTCCTTTAACTATGAGATTATGCAACTCCCGTTTACCGGAGGAACACTTTGTGTGCTACCAAACGTCACAACGTAACTGGGTGATTATAAAGGAGCTCTACATGTGTCTCCAAAGGTACATGTTGAGTTGGCATATTTCGAGATTGGGTTTTGTCACTCCGATTGTCGGAGAGGTATCTCTGGGCCCTCTCGGTAATGCACATCACTATAAGCCTTGCAAGCAATGTAGCTAATGAGTTAGTTACGGAATGATGCATTACGTAACGAGTAAAGTGACTTGCCGACAACGAGATTAAACTAGGTATTGGATACCGACGATCGAATCTCGAGCAAGTAACATACCGATGACAAAGGGAACAACATATGTTGTTATGCGGTTTGACCGATAAAAGATCTTCGTAGAATATGTAGGAGCCAATATGAGCATCCAAATTCCGCTATTAGTTATTGATCGGAAACTGTTCTAGGTCATGTCTACATAGTTCTCGAACCCGTAGGGTCCGCACGCTTAACGTTACGATGACAGTTGTATTATGAGTTTATAGTTTTTGATGTACCGAAGGTTGTTCGGAGTCCCGGATGTGATCACTGACATGACGAGGAGTCTCGAAATAGCCGAGACATAAAGATTGATATATTGGAAGCATATATTTTGATATCGGAATCGTTCCGGGTGAAATCGGGATTTTACCGGAGTACCCGAGGGTTACCGGAACCCTCCTGAGGGTTAATGGGCCTACATGGGCCCTAAGGGAGAAGAGGAGGGCCGACCAGGGCAGGCCACGCGCCCCCTCCCCCGTAGTCCTAATAGGACAAGGAAGGGGGGCGGCGCCCCCCTTTCCTCTTTCCCCCTTCCCCCTCCCCCCTTCCTTCTCCAACAAGGCAAGAGGGAGGAGTCCTACTCCCGGTGGGAGTAGGACTCCTCCAGGAGCACCCCTAGGGGCCGGCCGCACCTCCCCCTCCCTCCTTTATATACGGGGGCAGGGGGGCACCTCATAACACACAAGTTGATCTTCGTGATCGTTCCTTAGCCGTGTGTGGTGCCCCCTCCGCCATATTCCACCTCGGTCATATCGTTGCGGTGCTTAGGCGAAGCCCTGCGTTGGTAGAACATCATCATCGTCACCACGCCGTCGTGCTGACGGAACTCTTCCCCGACACCCTACTGGATCGGAGTCCGGGGATCGTCATCGAGCTGAACGTGTGCTGAACTCGGAGGTGCCGTACATTCGGTACTTGGATCGGTCAGATCGTGAAGACGTACGACTTCATCAACCGTGTTGTTATAACGCTTCTGCTTTCGGTCTACGAGGGTACGTGGACAACACTCTCCCCTCCCGTTGCTATGCATCACCATGATCTTGCGTGTGCGTAGGAAAACTGTTGAAATTACTACGTTCCCCAACAGTGGCATCCGAGCCTAGGTTTTATGCGTTGATGTTATATGCACGAGTAGAATACAAGTGAGTTGTGGGCGATACAAGTCATACTGCTTACCAGCATGTCATACTTTGGTTCGGCGGTATTGTTGGATGAAGCGGCCCGGACCGACATTACGCGTACGCTTACGCGAGACTGGTTCTACCAACGTGCTTTGCACACAGGTGGCTGGCGGGTGTCAGTTTCTCCAACTTTAGTTGAACCGAGTGTGGCTATGCCCGGTCCTTGAGAAGGTTAAAACAACACTAACTTGACGAACTATCATTGTGGTTTTGATGCGTAGGTAAGAATGGTTCTTGCTCAGCCCGTAGAAGTCACGTAAAACTTGCAACAACAATGTAGAGGACGTCTAACTTGTTTTTGCAGGGCATGTTGTGATGTGATATGGTCAAGACATGATGCTATATTCTATTGTATGAGATGATCATGTTTTGTAACCGAAGTTATCGACAACTGGTAGGAGCCATATGGTTGTCGCTTTATTGTATGAAATGCAAATGCCCTATAATTGCTTTACTTTATCACTAAGCGGTAGTAATAGTCGTAGAAGCAATAGATGGCGTAACGACAATGATGCTACGACGGAGATCAAGGTGTCGCGCCGGTGATGATGGTGATCACGATGGTGCTTCGGAGATGGAGATCACAAGCACAAGATGATGATGGCCATATCATATCACTTATATTGATTGGATGTGATGTTTATCTTTTATGCATCTTATCTTGCTTTGATTGATGGTAGCATTTTAAGATGATCTCTCACTAATTATCAAGAAGTGTTCTCCATTAGTATGCACTGTTGCGAAAGTTCTTCGTGCTGAGACACCACGTGATGATCGGGTGTGATAGGCTCTACGTTCAAATACAACGGGTGCAAAACAGTTGCACACATGGAATACTCAGGTTAAACTTGACGAGCCTAGCATATACAGATACGGCCTCAGAACACGGAGACCGAAAGGTCAAACGTGAATCATATAGTAGATATGATCAACATAGTGACGTTCACCATTGAAACTACTCCATCTCACGTGATGATCGGACATGGTTTAGTTGATTTGGATCACGTGATCACCTAGATGACTAGAGAGATGTCTATCTAAGTGGGAGTTCTTTAGTAATATGATTAATTGAACTTAAATTTATCTTGAACTTAGTACCTGATAGTATTTTGCATGTCTATGTTGATTGTAGTTAGATGGCTTGTGTTGTTGTTCCGTTGAATTTTAATACGTTCCTTGAGAAAGCTAAGTTGAAAGATGATGGTAGCAATTACACGGATTGGGTCCGTAACCTGAGGATTATCCTCATTGCTGCACAGAAGAATTACGTCCTGGAAGCACCGCTGGGTGACAGGCCTGCTGCAGATGCAACTGACAACGTTAAGAACGTCTGGCAGAGCAAAGCTGATGACTACTCGATAGTTCAGTGTGCCATGCTTTACTTGGAACTGGGTCTACAAGGATGTTTTGAACATCATGGAGCATATAAGATGTTCCAGGAGTTGAAGTTAATATTTCAAGCAAATGCCCGGATTGAGAGATATGAAGTCTCCAATAAGTTCTATAGCTCTAAGATGGAGGAGAATAGTTCTGTCAGTGAACATATACTCAAAATGTCTGGGTATAATAATCACTTGATTCAATTGGGAGTTAATCTTCCTGATGATAGTTTCATTGACAAAATTCTCCAATCGCTGCCACCAAGCTACAAGAGCTTCGTGATGAACTATAATATGCAAGGGATGGACAAGACTATTCCCGAGCTCTTCGCAATGCTAAAGGCTACGGAGGTAGAAATCAAGAAGGAGCATCAAGTGTTGATGGTCAATAAGACCACTGGTTTCAAGAAAAGGGGCAAAGGGAAGAAGAAGGGGAACTTCAAGAAGAACAGCAAACAAGTTGCTGCTCAAGAGAAGAAACCCAAGTCTGGACCTAAGCCTGAGACTGAGTGCTTCTACTGCAAGCAGACTGGACACTGGAAGCGGAACTGCCCCAAGTATTTGGCGGATAAGAAGGATGGCAAAGTGAACAAAGGTATATGTGATATACATGTTATTGATGTGTACCTTACTAATGCTTGCAGTAGCACCTGGGTATTTGATACTGGTTCTGTTGCTAATATTTGCAACTCGAAACAGGGACTACGGATTAAGCGAAGATTGGCTAAGGACGAGGTGACGATGCGCGTGGGAAATGGTTCCAAAGTCGATGTGATCGCGGTCGGCACGCTGCCTCTACATCTACCATCGGGATTAGTTTTAGACCTAAATAATTGTTATTTGGTGCTAGCGTTAAGCATGAACATTATATCTGGACCTTGTTTGATGCGAGACGGTTATTCATTTAAATCAGAGAATAATGGTTGTTCAATTTATATGAGTAATATCTTTTATGGTCATGCACCCTTGAAGAGTTGTCTATTTTTATTGCATCTCGATAGTAGTGATACACATATTCATAATGTTGAAGCCAAAAGATGCAGAGTTGATAATGATAGTGCAGCTTATTTGTGGCACTGCCGTTTAGGTCATATCGGTGTAAAGCGCATGAAGAAACTCCATACTGATGGACTTCTGAAATCACTTGATTATGAATCACTTGGTACTTGTGAACCGTGCCTCATGGGCAAGATGACTAAAACGCTGTTCTCTGGAACTATGGAGCGAGCAACTGATTTATTGGAAATCATACATACTGATGTATGTGGTCCAATGAATATTGAAGCTCGCGGCGGGTATCGTTATTTTCTCACCTTCACAGATGATTTGAGCAGATATGGGAATATCTACTTGATGAAACACAAGTCTGAGACATTTGAAAAGTTCAAAGAATTTCAGAGTGAAGTGGAAAATCATCATAACAAGAAAATAAAATTTCTACGATCTGATCGTGGAGGAGAATATTTGAGTTACGAGTTTGGTTTACATTTGAAACAATGCGGAATAGTTTCACAACTCACGCCACCTGGAACACCACAACGAAATGGTGTGTCCGAACGTCGTAATCGTACTTTACTCGATATGGTGCAATCTATGATGTCTCTTACTAATTTACCACTATCGTTTTGGGGTTATGCTTTAGAGACGGCCGCATTCACGTTAAATAGGGCACCATCAAAATCCGTTGAGATGACGCCTTATGAACTATGGTTTGGCAAGAAACCAAAGTTGTCGTTTCTTAAAGTTTGGGGATGCAATGCTTATGTGAAGAAACTTCAACCAGATAAGCTCGAACCCAAATCGGAGAAATGTGTCTTCATAGGATACCCAAAAGAGACTATTGGGTACACCTTCTATCACAGATCTGAAGGCAAGATTTTTGTTGCTAAATTTGGATCCTTTCTAGAGAAGGAGTTTCTATCGAAAGAAGTGAGTGGGAGAAAAGTAGAACTTGATGAGGTAACTGTACCTGCTCCCTTATTGGAAAGTAGTTCATCACAAGAAACCGTTCATGTGACAACTACACCAGTCAGTGAGGAAGCTAATGATATTCATCATGACACTTCAGATCAAGTTACTACCGAACCTCGTAGGTCAACCAGAGTAATACCCGCACCAAAGTGGTACGGTAATCCTATTCGGGAAGTCATGTTACTTGACCTTGACGAACCTACGAACTATGAGGAAGCGATGATGAGCCCAGATTCCGCAAAATTGCTCGAGGCCATGAAATCTGAGATGGGATCCATGTATGAGAACAAAGTATGGACTTTGGTTGACTTTCCCGATGATCGGCAAGCCATCGAGAATAAATGGATTTTCAAGAAGAAGACTGACGCTGATGGTAATATAACTATCTACAAAGCTCGACTTGTTGCAAAAGGTTGACAAGTTCAAGAGGTTGACTACGATGAGACTTTCTCACCCGTAGCGATGCTTAAGTCTGTCCGAATCAAGTTAGCAATTGCCGCATTTTATGATTATGAAATATGGCAAATGGATGTCAAAACTACATTCCTGAATGGATTTCTGGAAGAAGAGTTGTATATGATGCAACCAGAAGGTTTTGTCGATCCAAAAGGTGCTAACAAAGTGTGCAAGCTCCAGCGATCCATTTATGGACTGGTGCAACCATCTCGAAGTTGGAATAAACGCTTTGATAGTGTGATCAAAGCATATGGTTTTATACAGACTTTTGGAGAAGCCTGTATTTACAAGAAAGTGAGTGGGAGCTCTGTAGCATTTATGATATTATATGTAGATGACATATTGTTAATTGGAAATGATATAGAATTTCTGGATAGCATAAAGGGATACTTGAATAAAAGTTTTTCAATGAAAGACCTCGGTGAAGCTGCTTACATATTGGGCATCAAGATCTATAGAGATAGATCAAGACGCTTAATTGGACTTTCACAAAGCACATACCTTGATAAAGTTTTGAAAAAGTTCAAAATGGACCAGGCAAAGAAAGGGTTCTTGCATGTATTACAAGGTGTGAAGTTGAGTCAGACTCAATGCCTGACCACATCAGAAGATAGAGAGAAAATGAAAGATGTTCCCTATGCTTCAGCCATAGGCTCTATCATGTATGCAATGTTGTGTACCAAACCTGATGTATGCTTAGCAATAAGTTTAGCAGGGAGGTACCAAAGTAATCCAGGAGTGGATCACTGGACAGCGGTCAAAAATATCCTGAAATACCTGAAAAGGACTAAGGATATGTTTCTCGTTTATGGAGGTGACAAAGAGCTAGTCGTAAATGGTTACGTCGATGCAAGCTTTGACACTGATCCGGACGATTCTAAATCGCAAACCGGATACGTGTTTATATTGAACGGTGGAGCTGTCAGTTGGTGCAGTTGTAAACAAAGCATCGTGGCGGGATCTACATGCGAAGAGGAGTACATAGCTGCTTCGGAAGCAGCAAATGAAGGAGTTGGATGATGGAGTTCATTTCTGATCTAGGTGTCATACCTAGTGCATCGGGACCAATGAAGATCTTCTGTGACAATACTGGTGCAATTGCCTTGGCAAAGGAATCCAGATTTCACAAGAGAACCAAGCATATCAAAAGACGCTTCAATTCCATCCCAGACCAAGTCGAGGTGGGAGACATAGAGATTTGTAAGATACAGACGGATCTGAATGTTGCAGACCCGTTGACTAAGCCTCTTCCACAAGCAAAACATGATCAGCACCAAGACTCCATGGGTGTTAGAATCATTACTGTGTAATCTAGATTATTGACTCTAGTGCAAGTGGGAGACTGAAGGAAATATGCCCTAGAGGCAATAATAGAGTTATTATTTATTTCCTCATATCATGATAAATGTTTATTAGTCATGCTATAATTGTATTACCCGGAAACATGATACATGTGTGAATACATAGACAAACTTAATGTCACTAGTATGCCTCTACTTGACTAGCTCATTGATCAAAGATGGTTATGTTTCCTAACCATAGACATGTGTTGTCATTTGATTAATGGGATCACATCATTAGGAGAATCATGTGATTGACTTGACCCATTCCGTTAGCTTAGCACTTGATCGTTTAGTATGTTGCTATTGCTTTCTTCATGACTTATACAAAGTTCCTTTAACTATGAGATTATGCAACTCCCGTTTACCAGAGGAACACTTTGTGTCGGGGATATACCCCGCGGTATGACCCGGCCGGAAGTATGACCCGACCGGACTTGGCGCTTCACCGTGACCCGCCGGAGGACTGGCGACTCACGGGTCTGGCGGCTCAGTGGTCAAACGACTCACGAGCCTGACGAATCACGGATGACCCCGACGGCGGGTCACATAGAAGATTAGGCCCAAGGCCTAGTAGGCCAGCTCATATTATGGTGGGCCGGCTTAAGACAGAAGGCATGAGGAATATTTCCTTTATGACGAAGCAAGACTCGTACTTGTATCCGACTTGTAATAGAGAATAAGTTAGTTCTAATCCTAATAGGACTCTACATGTAGGCCACCCCTTCAACTTATATAAGGAGGGGCAGGGCTCCCCAAGGGGGGAGAGGAAACAAGAAACAATCTCTAGGGCTAGACACAAAGAGCCGTTTTACGGCGACTCGCTCATGATCATAATGAGACCTAGCCACAAACAGCATGTAGGGTTATTACCGGATGATGTTTCCCGGGGCCCGAAGCTGTCGAAATCCTTGTCTTGTGTTGCGTCTCTCGATTCCGCCCAACCCCTCTCAAGCTACCGTATAGATGCGTTGGCCTCGCGACTAAGTCCTCACACTAAGGACATCTGACGTGTTAATTCCACCACAGTTGGCGCCCACCATGGGGCTCCGCACGATGGTGTTGAGTTCTTGAAGGGATCTTTACATGGATCAAGAAGTTCGCAATTTTTCCGGCTGAACAAGAGCCGACGTGGAAGAATTCACATTGACTACGAGTTCACCAATGAAGATTGAAGAAGTGTTCGGTGGTGGGGTGTATGAGATTAAGATCAAGGGAAAGAGGTTTGCGATTTTTAGAGCCGCCGAGGCTGCTGAGGCCAAGACAAAGTATTGTTTGGATCTGTTGTCGTCGCCTCGGATGGACTATGGTGATTAGTCCATGAAGCGAATACAAGGAAAAAGAAATTTGGAAGACCGACCGATATCTCCTAGGCTGCGTCTTCTGCAAGATATCAGATCATGAGCCGTCTACATCTTGTTTTTATATTGCAATTACTTTGTATTGATTGGGCACACCCCAAGCCCTGAGGCTATCAACTATAGCTGCTATTGCTATATTCACCAGAGGACTACATCAGTACGGTTCGTTGTTCCTAGACTGAGAGAAGGTTTACCCTATGGTTAACATGGACAAGGCCAGGCGTTTGCTGCGTTAGGCTACTTGTGTTTACAAAGAAAAAGAAGAGCACAAGATTTTTATTAAGACCCGTACAGATCGAGACTAGAAGAATCTCCGGCGATTTAGAGAAGGAAACGGTGTGGGTCCATCAATCCAGCCACGACATGGAAACTGACGTCTTCACAGAGTCGTGCTCCACCGCAAAAGTCACGGTTGCTGGCTCATCTCCGCGGGAGACCCACCATAGTCCGCCTATATATAAGCCGTCGTCGCAGTTTCTACCACAGGTTTCAAGCCGCCTCCGCTCCGGGTCATTTGGCTTCCACACACCGCTGCTAGTTGCCGTCGTCTTCATCTCCGAGCCGCCTCGGCCACGCCCCGCGATGTGGTAGCACTGCCTATCCTGTACCGTCTCGCGCGGTTTTGCACTGCCGGGTCACGACCCCTGGTTCCGTCTGCAAGCCGGCCTCGCTACCTGCTGCGCCGGACTCTGCCCCTGCTTTCCTCTACTGAGTCGCCACATCTAAGTTGTCCGCACAAGCCATTTTTTGAGCGCTCCTGCTACGGCTGTTTACCAGAGCAGAAAAGAAAGAAGAAAGAGAAGGAAAGTGAGTCGGAGACAGGAATATGGTGCGGCGGGATATGTCTCCGTGGATGGGGACGTTCCGGTCAGGCGCATGCATGGAAAATAGAGAATGCAAAAGATCTCCACTACATTGTTTATTGGCATAAAACTCAAAGTTTGACAAGCACTAGTACTACTGGATGGTGATACGAGAACTCTATGAAACTACCAGCTGATGACAATCGTTACGCATGGCAAAAGTAAACCTGGCCAAAACTATCAGAAGAAATACAGAGAAGGAGCGGCTAACCTGTTTTTACGTCCCGTCAGATTGGCGTACACATGTTGTTTTTATGTCATATGGTCGTCCGACAAAAAATATCAGGTGCTATCTTTTCTATATATTTTTATTTAGTACATATTTGTTTTTATCAAAAGACAATACTTTGGTCTGTATATTTTTATATACAGGACAAATACTTACTACAAACATGGTTTATGCCACGGGTGCGGAGCACGCGCTCGCAACTTTTCATCTGGTGTTTGTCTGTGACATATTACACGGTGAATGGACGCATGTAAGCCGCTGCCCTTGCGGCCCGGTCTACATCAACTCGCCAGGACCGGAACCGCGCCTGCGATTGACTCACCCGTCCGCATGGCTCAACGCGTCTACAATTGACTTGTCCGTCTGCGCCGGCTTACAACACCGCGGTCGATTCGCCCGACTGCACCGACTTACAACGCTACGGCCGACTCGTCCGTGGTTGATTTCAGCTTCACCATGGTGATCATCAACTCCGCGATGGATAATTTCTGGCCAATATATCAGGTGAAATCCGTCCAGTATATTTGGTATTACATATTAATTTCTTTCAAAGAACAGTTGCTCTGGCTTGCAACATTTTTATGCAGGGCAACTATTTATGGCAAAAAGTGATATTACACCGCGAAGATGGAGGCACGCAAACATCTTTTGGCACAGGTGGTCGTCGTTACTCAACGGACTCCCGCGCCGGCTTACAACGCCGTGGACGTCTCTCGCGACCACGCCGGCTTATAACAAGGAGGACAACTTGCCCGTCCGCACCGACTTACAACGCCACAACCGGTTTATTTGTCTGTGCCGCCTCAGATGTTGTGGTCGTCTTTCCCGTCCGTCTCTCATGGCCTGGTCTACATCAACACATCGGGCCGCACCTGTCTGCATGAGTTATTTATTGAGTATGAGCAAGTCACTACTTGGGAAGCCCGGTTTTCTTCCAACAAATTAGAGGCAATTTATCATGTATTATCAGCCGCCGTCTGCACTGGATGGCTCAATGGGCAGGCGCACAAGTCGCCGCCACTGCGATTTGGTTAACTTCAAACAACCAGTTGGAAGGAACCATTGGCCGAGTTGCTGACACGGTTCATACGGGATCATTTATAACCCGCCGCAGTCACCTCAACCTTCTTTGGATTCACATCGCGTTATCAATGCCAATAATATACACCTTCTGCTATGGTCAAATATGGACAATCTCAAGCCAACTCTTCGAGTCATCTTGAGACTCGGGGGCTACAATGGTATGGCTCGGCAAAATCAGCCGGGTTCAATGAATTCAAGAACTCCGGGTCATTGAAGGGAAGATAACCTGGCCCTGGAGGCTACTGCTTTATTGGCGAATATTTTAAAGCCGTCGCACAAATATCCAGTTCAAAATGAAGATTCCGGTTTAAAATACAGCTCAAGAGACATCTCTCTCCCGCAAAGCTTTGAAGCCCTCAAAACTGGTTCAACATCCGTATCAAGGTAAATTTGTCCCTTACAAAGCTTTGAGGATCTCAATATCCGGTTTAAGAATTTCCGGTTCAAAAAAGAATTAATCTCTCGCAAGTTCGAGATCTCAGACTAATTAATGGTTACCAAAGAAAACTTGCTGCCATGATGCACGGTTCAAAACATGGGTATCCTACCTTACGGCTTATCTTATTATGGTCACTTGGGGGCTTCCTGTTCAAACATAGGTCGTATTCGAACCAAAGAGAACATAGCTGTCGATACCCTTTTGATTAGCAAACTACTGAACCTACTTGGGGGCTTCTTGATCATATCTGAATCATAGCTCAACCCCTTTGGGAATCGACGTGGACCCTATTTGAATCAGCGTCGTTAAACAATTTTTAAGGTCATTTGGGGGCTTCCTGTTCAAACATAGGTCATATTCGAACCAAAGAGAACATAGCTGTCGATACCCACTTTGATCGGCAATGCCAACGCCACTGGGGGCTATATGATCGTATTCGAATCTTAGCTTAACCCCTTTGGAATGGTTTACTGATCGTATTCGAATCAGAAGCCTCAAGATTTTATCTGTTTTTATACAATCGCAAGTATTTGAGTTGTCACAAATATCATATGTGCCGCCTCTTACAGAATCAACTTCACCGTCCGGGTCACATAAACCGGCGGTATCATTCAAAGGATCATAGGGATCTTGTAATCTACTTGTGTGCAGGATAAGACTACATTTGGGTGGTTACCCGCCCTGGCTCTTGACGTTAAGTCACCAGGGCATATGTTGTTTAAACTCTGTGCAGGATTTGCAGAATTATGACTTATATAAATGCTTCAGTCCAAGCTCATCACTGAAATTGGTGTCTCAAAAGGGTTATCAATTATTGATTTTCTCAAGGGCTATAGGCCACCGGGTTACAATGAATGCGCATTAAGTCGTCATCGGCCAAGAGCCGCCAGGTATTTAAACTCTGGATTTACTTGTCAACCGATGAGGTATTCAAAACTTTAATAGCCAAAACTGGCTGGATTTTCATGATGATATTGAATGATTGAGGTTTTCATACCGGACTATATTATTCAAATCTTGAATAGCCAACATGGCTGGATTTCTATTGTGATTATCAATAACCAGTGTTATGATTGAGGTTTTCAAAGTCGCTTTAGCGCAACGGCTATTATTTTTATCAATGGGCGTGATTTATTTCACAATGGAGGAAATAGTCCCAAGTCGCTGCAGGATTACGACTCGGCACTTGGGGGCTACATTGTTCAAATCAAGATTACATCGAATATACAAGTCCCATGTCACTGTCAGCATGCACCATGGCACTTGGGGGCTACCAATTGCTCCTATCAGAAATTCAAGGTACACAAGCCTTAATCCATTATATTGAAAGATCCATTATTCAGTTGGTAGAGTTCAAGGCTCTTAACCTTGTGGACGTGGGTTCAAGCCCCATGGTGGAGATTACATTATTTGATGGTATTATAAATGAATCATATACAAAGTCCCAGCTCAGTAATATCTTATTGAGCCGGCCCTTGGGGGCTACACGTTGTTGCTCAAGTTTACATGATCATATTTACAAAGTCCCTGCTCATTATTGCATAATGACCCGACACTTGGGGGCTACACTAGTTGAAATCTTTATGAGCATAAGGCAATTACAAGTCACAGGTTGCTGCAAGCATGACAACCTGGCACTTGGGGGCTACAGGTGATATGCATATAAGGGAGAAAAATCTTCAAAATTATCAGTTTTGAGCAAATTAGGAGGATCAATTACATAAACCGGTGTCAACAACAATTATGACCCGACATCGTCTGTTTTATAATCCGGCAGTTTTTGGTAATGATAAACCGGCAAGTTTTACATCTTCAAGCCGGCTGAATATCAGATGAGTATTTGAAGACCAAAATTATTTAACCCGACGCCTTGGAAGCCGACTCAAGTGGATTATTCTTCACGATATTTTTCTGTGAGAAACCAACATCAGCAAATTGAGTATGAAGCTAGCTTATTTGACCCGGATTTTCTAGATGAAGGAAATGACAATTGGACTTCAGGATAATCAGGTCCCGTCTCAGGAGAATATTTAACCCGGAGCATAAGGAATTAAGGATGATCAGGTGCCAGCATACAAGAATTTTTAACCCAGAACACAATATGTCAAAGTTGTTCTTGTGCTTGTTTAACAGGATCAGTTTAACATGGATAAATCCAAATTAAACTGGGGGCTAATGTCGGGGATATACCCCGCGGTATGACCCGACCAGAAGTATGACCCGGCCAGACATGGCGCTTCACCCTGACCCGCCGGAGGACTGGCGACTCACGGGTCTGGCGGCTCACTGGTCAGACGACTCACGAGCCTGACGACTCACGGATGACCCCGACGGCGGGTCACATAGAAGACTAGGCCCAAGGCCCAGTAGGCCGGCTCATATTATGGTGGGCCGGCTTAAGACAGAAGGCATGAGGAATATTTCCTTTACGAGGAAGCAAGACCCGTACTTGTATCCGACTTGTAATAGAGAATAAGTTAGTTCTAATCCTAATAGGACTCTACATGTAGGCCGCCCCTTCAACTTATATAAGGAGGGGCAGGCTCCCCAAGGGGAGAGAGGAAACAAGAAACAATCTCTAGGGCTAGACACAAAGAGCCGTTTTACGGCGTCTCGCTCATGATCATAATGAGACCTAGCCACAAACAGCATGTAGGGTTATTACCGGATGATGTTTCCCGGGGCCCGAAGCTATCTAAATCCTTGTCTTGTATTGCGTGTCTCGATTCCGCCCAACCCCTCTCAAGCTACCGCATAGATGCGTTGTCCTCGCGACTAAGTCCTCACACTAAGGACATCTGACGTGTTAATTCCACGACACTTTGTGTGCTACCAAACGTCACAACGTAACTGGGTGATTATAAAGGATCTCTACAGGTGTCTCCGAAGGTACATGTTGAGTTGGCGTATTTCGAGATTAGGTTTTGTCACTCCGATTGTTGGAGAGGTATCTCTGGGCCCCCTCGGTAATGCACATCACTATAAGCCTTGCAAGCAATGTAGCTAATGAGTTAGTTACTTGAATGATGCATTACGTAACGAGTAAAGAGACTTGCCGGTAAGGAGATTAAACTAGGTATTGGATACCGACGATCGAATCTCGAGCAAGTAACATACCGATGACAAAGGGAACAACGTATGTTGTTATGCGGTTTGACCGATAAAAGATCTTCGTAGAATATGTAGGAGCCAATATGAGCATCCAGGTTCCGCTATTGGTTATTGACCGGAAACTGTTCTAGGTCATGTCTACATAGTTCTCGAACCCGTAGGGTCCGCACGCTTAACGTTACGATGACAGTTGTATTATGAGTTTATTGTTTTTGATGTACCGAAGGTTGTTCGGAGTCCCAGATGTGATCACGGACATGACGAGGAGTCTCAAAATGATCGAGACATAAAGATTGATATATTGGAAGCCTATATTTTGATATCGGAATCGTTCCGGGTGAAATCGGGATTTTATCGGAGTACCGGGGGGTTACCGGAACCCTCCCGGGGGTTAATGGGCCAACATGGGCCCTTAGGGAGAAGAGGAGGGCCGGCCAGGGCAGGCCGCACGCCCCCTCCCCCCTAGTCCGAATAGGACAAGGAAGGGGGGGGGGCGGCGCCCCCCTTTCTTCTTTCCTCCTTCCCCCTTCCTTCTCCAACAAGGCAAGAGGGGGGAGTCCTACTCCCGATGGGAGTAGGACTCCTCCAGGCGCACCCCTAGGGGCCGGCCGCACCTCCCCCTCCCTCCTTTATATACGTGGGAAGGGGGGCACCTCATAACACACAAGTTGATCTTCGTGATCATTCCTTAGCCGTGTGCGGTGCCCCCCTCCACCATATTCCACCTCGGTCATATAGTTCCGGTGCTTAGGTGAAGCCGTGCATCGGTAGAACATCATCATCATCACCATGCCGTCGTGCTGACGGAACTCTTCCCCGACACCCTGCTGGATCGGAGTCTGGGGATCGTCATCGAGCTGAACGTGTGCTGAACTCGGAGGTGCCGTACGTTCGGTACTTGGATCGGTCGGATCGTGAAGACGTACGACTACACCAATCGCGTTGTTATAACGCTTCCGCTTTCGGTCTACGAGGGTACATGGACAACACTCTCCCCTCTCGTTGCTATGCATCACCATGATCTTGCGTGTGCGTAGGAATTTTTTTGAAATTACTACGTTCCCCAACACAAAGATGGTTGTGTTTCCTAACCATAGACATGATTTGTCATTTGATTAGCGGGATCACATCATTAGAAGAATGATGTGATTGACTTGACCCATTCCTTTAGCTTAGCACTTGATCGTTTAGTATGTTGCTATTGCTTTCTTCATGACTTATACATGTTCCTATGACTATGAGATTATGCAACTCCCGTTTATCGGAGGAACACTTTGTGTGCTACCAAACGTCACAACGTAACTGGGTGATTAGAAAGGAGCTGTACAGATGTCTCCAAAGGTACATGTTGAGTTGGCGTATTTCGAGATTAGGATTTGTCACTCCGATTGTCGGAGAGGTATCTCTGGGCCCTCTCGATAATGCACATCACTATAATCCTCGCAAGCAAATGTAGCTAATGAGTTAGTTGCGGGATGATGCATTACATAACGAGTAAAGAGACTTGCCGATAACGAGATTGAACTAGGTATTGAGATACCGACGATCGAATCTCGGGCAAGTAACATACCGATGACAAAGGGAACAAATGTATGTTGTTATGCGGTTCGACCGATAAAGATCTTCGTAGAATATGTAGGAACCAATATGGGCATCCAGGTTCCGCTATTGGTTATTGATCAGAGAAATGTTTCGGTCATGTCTACATAGTTCTCGAACCCATAGGGTCCGCACGCTCAACGTTCATTGACGATATAGTATTATATGAGTTATGTATGTTGGTGACCGAATGTTGTTCGGAGTCTCGGATGAGATCACAGACATGATGAGGAACTCCGGAATGGTCCGGAGATGAAGTTTAATATATGGGATAATATTGTTTGGTCTCCGGAAGGGTTCTAGAATCCACCCGAAGGGGTTCCGGATGTTTCCCGAAATGTTTGGGTACGAGAACATGTTATTTGGGCCAAAGGGGAAAGCCCACAAGGTTTTTGGAAAGCGCAAAAGGAAGTTTTGCGGAGTCCAGGGGCCAGACGCCAGGGTCTCTGGCGTCTGGGTCCAGACGCCGGGAACCCTGGCGTCTGGCCCTGGAGTCCGAGAAGGACTCTTGCCTTTCGGTTGAAACCGACTTTGTGGAGGCTTTTACTCCAAGTTTCCACCCCAAGGCTCAACATATAAATAGAGGGGCAGGGCTAGCACCAAATACACATCAAGAAACACCAAGCCGTGCACCGGCAACCCCGTCCCCTCTAGTTTATCCTCCGTCATAGTTTCCATAGTGCTTAGGCGAAGCCCTGCGGAGATTGTTCTTCACCAACACCGTCACCACACTGTCGTGCTTCCGGAACTCATCTACTATTTCGCCCGTCTTGCTGGATCGAGAAGGCGAGGCCGTCATCGATCTGAACGTGTGCTGAACGCGGAGGTGCCATATGTTCGGTACTTGATCAGGGCAGATCATGAAGGTGTACGACTACATCAACCGCGTTGATAAACGCTTCCGCTTAGCGATCTTCAAGGGTATGAAGATGCACTCTCCCCTCTCGTTGCTATGCATCACCATGATTTTTTTTGAAATTACTACGTTCCCCAACACCCGGTGCTCGTGGACGAGGTCAGGAGGTGCGAGGGTGGCCAGACGCGATGAGCCCGACGACGAGATGCGGCGGCCGTAGACGAAGACGAGGAAGACGGGGTCAATCCAGTGATGTTGAGGATTCCGGCTCGCGTGCTTGAGCATAGACGAAGCAGAGGAGCATGTCGAAGATGTTAGACGCGGTCTCTGTCGGCGGGGACGAGGGGAGCATGCGGGCGAGGGAATCCACGGCGTCGGCGGCTCGGCAGTGCGTGAGGAAGAAGATGGCGGCGCGTGGGAGGGAGTCATAAGGGTATGATGCCCTAGGGTTCAAGGGGGAGGGGCGCCGGGGACTTGTAGGGGAGGGGGAGCCGGGGATGGCTGCCACCGCGGCCATGGCACCGTTGATGGCTGCCACGCCCCCTCTTGTTCATGTAGCGAGAGGGAAGGGATGGCAGGGGTGGGCTGGGCCTTCCCAGCCACTTCAGCCAAAGCCTAGTAGATTAGGTTCTTTTTCTTTGTACTAGTATTTCCCTTTTATCTTTTCTGCTTTTGTTTTTCTCCTTTGTTTGCATATTAAGTTAGTTAGCAAAACTTTTCTTTTGCCCATGATATTTGGCAAATAAATCAAGGACAATATTATAGAGTGGCTCGCAAAGTTTGGGGACATTTGGAAAACTTTAAACATATTTAGAAAATGAAAAGTTCAAGTGATTTGCTGTTAATCCACTTATATAATTCTCAGGGGCATTTTGGGAATCCAAATGAGTTTGGCTTATACATGATAAATACCTAGGGATTATTTGCAAAATTATGAACTATTTTGTTTGCACTTTTGAAAATGTAAAATTTGACATGCATTACAAAGTGAATTCTGAATTTGATTTTTGACAAGTGGCAACTTGCAAAGTAATTATGATGACATATCCACCATTAGGGGGAGATTACTGTAGTTGAACTACCGGGGTGTTATAGCACTCCTCCCCATCACGACCTCCTCCTCCTCGTGCGCCGCCTCCTCCTCTTCGCCGAGATCGGAGCAACCAACGACACTTGTGATAGGGAAGGGTTGTCAGCGCTTGACATTGGAGGCGGCCGGCAGCGCACATGCTCGGGGACGGCCGACGGTGCACAAGACCCGAGCGGCCAACGACGCTTGATCTCGGGGACTGCCGGTGGCACACAAGATCCGAGCAGCCGTCGGCACTTGATTTCGGGGACGACCAACACCATTTGAGATCCTGGTTGCTTGGGGTCGAGTAAGAGCAGGCCATCTACGGGGAGGATGGCGGCCGGCAAGCAGCATGGGCGAGCAATAAGAGTAGAGCGAGGCAATTGATTCCTTTACTTGAACGTGAACCAAACAAACTTGGAAAAAACTCATTACACCTACTTAAACGTTGTGATCTGATTACGTTAGCATTGTCGTTACCATTTCTATAGCCAAACACCTCCTAAGTGTCATCGGCATTGACTACAAGCTCCGCCAACGTGCCATGATACTGGAGAGGTCCTTACATCACTCCCTTCGGTCTTTTTTAGTCTGCATATAAGTTTTAGCCGAAGTCAAAGTATCTCTACTTTTTTTTGAACATCAGTACAAACACAAGCGCTCATATACACGCACATACACTCGCCCCTATGAACGCACACACGCACATCCTACCCCTATGAGCACCTCCGAAAGACTGAGCCGGCATATCATCTTGAGATTTACGAAGTCACCATAAGCGCCTCGTCGTCGACGGAAACGTTTCGTCCCACTGAATGCGCATCGTCGGAAATTCTGAACCCTGGTGGGCTGGGAATACCACAGTCCCTCTAACTATCCAACCACAGGTTGGTTCTCAAAGTATCTCTACTTTGACCGAACTTGTTAGATTCATTACAAACTGTAGTTTCGTAAAATATATATTTAATATTGTAGGTGCTGATACTTTTTAATATAAATTCGGTCAAACTTTGTAAAGTTTCATTCAACGCAAATCTAATATACGAAGGAAAAATGACCGGATGAAGTACATGGAATGGAATTCAAAATTCCTTCTTGACCGTTCTGCATGAGTGAGATAATACCAAGTGATTATTACTGCAGAGGTCCTTTCGATGCGTCAAGGCAGGAGCTTCGTACAGTAGGCTTCCGCGAGACGGCAGCGGAAGATGCTACCTTCGTATCACGTGTGGCACGTCACATATATATTACTAATTCATTCATTCGGATAATTCTGCGCACGTGTAAATTTCTTTGAAGCTATCCTGTAAGAAAAGTACATCAGAGAACATGTAGGAAACCCACGGAAGCTAACAACCGAACAAAATAACGGTACGTGCGTGCTTCTTGAAGTTGGGGGGACCGGACGGACTTTTGACAGCATTTCCGTCGTGTGTGTGGTGCGAATATAACGTACGTTAACCCTTGAACAGTTCGCTTCCAACAGTCAATGCAACACATTTGTGCAATACTACACACGTAACACTCCGCACATAGGGCGGGCACTCTTTCTACATTGGTTGGTTGCTCCTATGAGCTAGGCTCCCTCCCCCACCCACCATGCGCCGCGGGCCGCGACGGCCGCAACGGCCACCTTCCAACGCCCAGCATGGGCTCGCCGCCCTCCCCGCTCGCGGGCGCTGGCTTCGGACCGCGGGGCACCGCTGCCCCCCCCCCCTCCCCCACACACCCGCGACTCCGCTCTGGATCCGGCCTCGTCCCCAGCTCCCGCGCCCCCGCCGCGTATCCTGCTGAGGGGTGAATGCTCTCTGCTGGCGCCTCTGTAGATCCGGCGGATTCTAGCTCGCCCGCTCCTCGACGCCTTCAATCCATCATCGTTGCCCCGTCCCCCGCGGTCAGCCTTTCCTCTTCCGGCTTGGACGGTGGCTGGACCGAGGTCAGTTCCTGGAAAAACCGCAAGCTGGCTCTAGATCCGGCTGTCTCTGGGGCGGATCGCGTAGTTCACCGCTCGGTCCGGCGCCCCGCCTTCAATGCGGCAGATGGCCGCGAGGCTTTCTTAAGCCGCTTCCGCGGCCGCTGCTTTCGCTGCCTTAACAAGCTCAGAAAGACTGCCGGACCCGCTGCGCTGTGTCATTTCTGAGCTCTTCGGGCATTACGGCCGTGAGTGTCCCCAGAACCCTCGCAATAGTTGCGGCGGCCCTGCTCCCTGTCGGCTAGGCCCCCTCCCGCCCCGCACTCCTATCCACAAACGCCTGCGATTCCCCACCCCTCCTCCTCCCCCGCCAAGCCCGCCCCATGTTGTGGCCATGACCGAGCTCAGCCTAGTCGATCCGGCGCGCCGACCCCGCTCCAGCCACAAAGTGGGCGTGTCCTCTCCAGCCGTTGAGCAGAACATCTTCTTCCTGCGCCGCCACGCCATCACGCCGCGCATCATCGACGGAGTCTGCGCCACCTCACCAATGGCGGTGGGCCGTGCTCTGGAGGCACAGCTGTGCGTCCCCCCGCATTAGCTGCGGGTCACCGCGCACAACCCGGAGGATTTCTTCGTCGTCTTCACGCAGCCGGCCCACCACGACAATGCGGTTCGCCGCGGCACGCTGCGCGTCGACAGTGCCGCCTTCGCCATCACGCCCTGGAAGGAGAACGACCACGCGGGCCACGGCACCTTCAACCTCCACGTCCGCTGCGTCATCGAGCATCTCCCCCAGTAGTACTGGACGCTTGAGGGCGTCGAGGAGGTCTTCGGCGACAAGGTGCGCGTCCATCGGCTGGACAACCGCACCCTGGAGCGCGACCACACCAAAACCTTTGCATGTTGGGTGTGGGTCTGGGACATGGCGTTCATCCCGACACGCCACACCTACTGGAAGCTGCCCCAGGGCGCCGGCCGGGTTGAGGAGATGGAGGGCTTTTCGCCACCTGTCCACCGTGTA
Organism: Triticum aestivum; assembly: GCF_018294505.1. Lineage (NCBI taxonomy): Eukaryota > Viridiplantae > Streptophyta > Magnoliopsida > Poales > Poaceae > Triticum > Triticum aestivum. Next base: position 421,785,298 of record NC_057795.1, on the reverse strand, counting down.
GCCCCGCCGCCCGGAGCCAAGCGATACGACCTGCTCATCCACGTGGATCGGGTGGAAGACTGGCCGCCCAGATCGCCGTGGTCCTCGCATTCGGCCCAGACGACGAGCTGCCGCACACCTTCACCGGCACTTGGACGATGCACGTCGAGGACGGCCAGCCGGAAGAGCACCACCGTAGGATGCGGCGGGCGCCCGTGGTGGACACGGGTTGCAGGGCCCTCCCGAGGGGCAGCCCTCGCCGCGACCACGACGACCAGGGCGGTGGTGGGCGTCGCTCCTGGTAGGACACCCTCCTGGGTCGGGGGCGCGGCAACACCTCCAAGACGGGCGATGATGGAGCAACGAGCAACGTGCGCCAACGCAGCCCCCCCCCCCCCGCACCACCGGCCGGCCTCCTCCAAGGGTAGCGGGCGGAATGGCGGCCGCTCCGCATCTCCGTCCTACCCCGGCAAGAAGAAGAAGAGGGACAAGCCACAGCTAGCAAGCCAAGTTCACGTGCCCACGCCACCCCCTCCACGCGCTATCCTGCACCGACCTCGACTAACTGCAATGCTACGCCGGATGTGGTCACAGAGTTCTTCACCACGACTGAGCATGCCCTGGCCCTCCCACTGGCCCAGGGCGTCACCGACGAAGCTCACCTGGAGGCGGTGGTTGCGGCCTCGATGGCTACACCGCTCGATTTCCATGGCAACAACGCTGAGAAGGGCAAGCAAATGGTGGACATCCCCGACGTCTTCGGCCCTACTTTGTCAGGGCCGCGCCACGCACCCGAGCACTTCAGTTGCCAGACACCAACGCAAGCAGCCACGATCGCCATCCAACTCGGTGCGGTGACCGAGCAAGTTCAGCTCCTGGAGATCCAAGAAACAACTGACGAGGCACCAAGACGCCTCTTCTGCGACAAGCCAGCCCCGTTGCTCGCCCCTCCGCCAGCCAAGCACAAGTCAGCCCCGCCCAAGACGCGCGCCACCTCTGTCCCTCCACCCCGCCAGAGTGCGTGCTAGGCTGCCCAGAACTGCCAAGTGCCAGTGGTGCAGCACGGCACACTCCGCCTGGTCCAAGGCCTGGGCCTGCTCGGACCCAAGGAACACATGACGAAGAAGGCAGCCGAAGGGTTGATCCGCAGGTTCGAGGAGCTGCTCACCGACAATGACATTGCCGTTATCGCTAGGCTCACCAGGATGGGCAAGGACGCCCTCTGCATCGCGGCAGGGCTCAAAGGCCTAGAAGGCGTAGCCGGGGAGGCCTTGGTGTAATCATGTTAGTTCTTCCTCAATGTGGTAGCTTTAGTTTCTGGCGGCGGCCAGCTTTCGGCTGGTCTGAGTTAGGGTTAGTGCCTTCTCATAGCAGTGTTAGCAAGGGATGAGTTGCGCGTTGTCGAGTGTTGGGGCCTATTGGTGGTCGGCGGCGTCCCCCGGTTAGATGGATGGGGTATCAGTGCATTTTCTTCAATACAATTCTTAGTCGCCGGAGATCTCTGTTGTTTCCTAATAAATGACGACAACACAACTCCCCCCATCATGAGTTGGAACATGCACGGGCTAAACTCGTCGGCCAAGCGCGAGGCTAGAGACATGCTTCAAGCTGCAGGAAGAGACAGGCTTCAAGGCTGACCTGGCTGCGCTCGGGTGACGCAGCGACCAAGTTTTTCATGGCCAAGATCAACTCCAGAAGACGCAAAAACTTCATACACGCTCTGAAGATCAACGGCTCCATCACCATCGCTCGTGCCGAAAAAGCTGAAGCCATCCACGATCACTTCAGCGACATCCTCGGAGCCACCCAACACCACCCCACTTCCCTCAACTGGAGCCAGCTTCAGATGCTGCAAGTGGAGGGAGGGGGTCTTGACAACCCCTTCACAGAAGAAGAAGTTTGGCAGCGATCAAGGCCTCTCCGTCGGAGAAATCACCGGGACCGGACGGGTTCACCGACACTTTTTTCAGATCCTGCTGGCCCATTATCAAGGAAGATATCATTCTGGTTTTCAACCAATTCTACAACCTACCTTGCCCCAACTTCAACCTCCTAAACACTGCAATAGTCGCCTTGATCCCCAAAAAATACGGAGCGGTCTGCATCAACGGCTACAGGCCGATCAGCCTCATCCACTCCATAGCTAAGTTAATTTCAAAAGTGCTATCAATTCACCTCATAGCCGTAGTTCAGTCCATCATCTCGCCTACGCAAACGGCGTTCCTCAAGACAAGATGTCTACACGACAACTTCGTCTATGTCCAAAATTGCGTCAGGGCTCTGCATCGCAGAAAAACGCCGACACTGCTTCTAAAGCTAGACATCTCTAGGGCCTTCGACAACGTCTCCTGGGAGTACCTACTCGAGCTTATGACAAAGCTAGGTTTTAGCGCTCATTGGCGAGATTGGATAACGCTGCTACTATCCACATCCTCATCAGCGTTCCTTCTCAATGAATCACCAGGTAGGAAAATTAAGCATAGGAGGGGACTTAGGCAGGGCGACCCTCTTTCCCCACTGCTATTCATCATTGCCATCGACCCATCCACCGTCTACTCCAAGCTGCAGAAGAGACGCTCGACATAACCCGGTTCCAGGAAGGGAAATCAAACTCAGGGTTAGCCTATACGCCGATGATGCGGTCATCTTTGCAAACCCCGTCAAGGAGGAGATTGACCACATGATGAGCATTCTAAAGTACTTTGGTGATGCCACTGGACTGCGGATTAACACGGCAAAATCAACAGCCACGCCGATCAGCTGCGACGATATCGACCTGACCCCGGTGCTCCAATCCTTCGGTGGGCCAACAGCTTAGTTCCCGATCAGATACTTGGGGCTTCCCCTAGTCATTGGTCGGATTCGTCTGGTCCATATTCAGTTCATCTTGGACCGCATCAGGGCCAGACTTGCTAGCTGGAAAGGATGGATGCTCACTGTCATCGGCCGCCGTGTCCTGGTCCGGTGTGTGCTCACTGCTCTGCCAACTTTTGCCCTAACGGCCCTCAAGTTTCCAAGCAAACTGCTAAAGGAAATTGACAAAAGCAAGCGTCGTTTCCTCTGGGGGAGGGATCAAGAGCTCTCAGGGGGAAGCCGTAAGGTTAACTGGCATCGGCTCTGCTCCCCGATCGAGCTGGGAGGGCTCGGTGTTCTGCACCTCCAAAAGTTCAGTCGCGCGCTCCGCCTGCGTTGGCTATGGCAATCCTGGCAGCAACCACATCGGCCATGTGTGGGCGGGCAGACGCCCTGTGATGATCTGGATCAAGCCCTCTTCAATGCTGCCACGACGGTGACCATCGGCAACGGACGGACAACATGGTTCTGGCACAATAACTGGCTAGGCTCGGCGCCGCTGAAACTCAGCTATCCAGCCATGTTCGCGCACTCAAGAAGGAAGAACAGAACGGTGTCCCAAGCCATTAGCGCTGACCAGTGGGTCTCGGACCTCGCGCATGGCGATACCAGTGCCCTACACCATGATGCAGTTTCCCTGCATCGACAGATCCAGCAGCGTCAAGTCACGTTCCAGGTGGATACCCATGACCAGGTTCGATGGAACTTCGAAGGCGCTGGCAAGTACAGTGCTCGCTCGGCATATACGATGCAGTTTTTGGGATCTTCGACTACCCAGTTCAGGAGCATCATCTGGGACACTTGGGCGATTGCAAAGCTCAAAATCTTTGCATGGCTTCTTCATCAAGATCGACTATGCTGTAATGATTGACTTCAACGCAAAGGGTGGAGCAACAACTACTTCTGCCAATCATGCTGCAGGAACCTGGAGAGTGCAGAACATTTGTTCTAGGATTGCGGCTTCACAAAAGCTGTCTAGACCAACTTGGCAACTTGGCAGCACTACCAGGCGTGTCAACCAGCAATTTGGAGTCACAACAACAGCTCACTGGAAAGGGTGGCAACCATGGTGGAAGCAACACAGCCAGCATTCAGGAAAGGATTGAAATCGCTAGCCATGCTAGCTCTCTGGGAAGTTTGGCAAGCAAGGAACAATTGCACCTTCACAAACAAGGAAGCTGATGCGGGAGAGATACTCAGTGTGATCCGACGCAATCTTAGCCTCTGGCTGCAGTGTGGTTTTTGATCCATACAGAGCCCCTTCGGGGACCCGCCCTGAGTAGTTCGTTTAGGGTTGTGCCTTTGGCACTATCTTTCTCTCTCTTTCTTCTTCTTACATCCTTGATCCTCGAATCATCGCCTTTGTCACTTTTTCACCTGCTCCTTGCTTATGATCAATGAAAAACTAGCCTTGAGCTGGCTCCTTTAAAAAAACACTCCGCACATACTTTTTCTAAGAGAAATGTGCATGCTTTTCTTACAAGAAGAACAAACAGTGTGATCATGCAATCATGAATCATGCTAGGATGAACACGCAGTTTGTTCACCGAAGTGATATGCATTTCCAGCGAAGCGTATAAAAAGGTGGACGCTACAAGTCGGTCGGGTGAAATTTGAATAAGATCAGTCGTCTTGGCAGCCGTTGGATGATGAGGGTGCCAACCATTCTATTTCTGTCCATCGGTCGCAGTCCTGCGCAACAACGACCATGTTGCGCTCGACCCGGCACAAAACAACCTTGTTGCACTCCAGCTCAAACCTTCTTCTATCATTGCAATATGTCCTATGTTGTGGTTGTCGGTGTGAAAATCGGCGGATCTCGGGTAGGGGGTCCCGAACTGTGCGTCTAAGGCTAATGGTAAGAGGAGACTGGGGACACGATGTTTACCCAGGTTCGGGCCCTCTCGATGGAGGTAATACCCTACTTCCTGCTTGATTGATCTTGATAATATGAGTATTACAAGAGTTGATCTACCACGAGATCAGAGAGGCTAAACCCTAGAAGCTAGCCTATGGTATGATTGTTGTTGTGTCCTACGGACTAAACCCTCCGGTTTATATAGACACCGGAGGGGGCTAGGGTTACACAGAGTCGGTTAAAGAGAAGGATATCTACATCTGAATCGCCAAGTTTGCCTTCCACGCCAAGGAGGGTCCCATCCGGACACGGGACGAAGTCTTCAATCTTGTATCTTCATAGTCCAACAGTCCGGCCAAAGTACATAGTTCGGCTGTCCGGATACCCCCTTATCTAGGACTCCCTCAGTAGCCCGTGAACGATGCTTCAATGACGATGAGTCCGGCGCGTAGATTGTCTTCGGCATTGCGAGGCCGGTTCCATCTCCGAATACTCTAAGATAAATTCCGAACACAAGGGCCGTGTCCGTCTCTTCACATACCGCCGTAGAGAGAACAATAATCCACGAGTCTAATCTGCTGACAGTCCTTTGTAGCGTAACAGCACGCCGTGGCCCGGTAATTATTCGAACCATTTTCTACAACCTGCTTCCACACATATTGCGAGGCGGTTTCCTTGGCACGTCTTGTCAAAGCAGAGATCGTGTCCCCTTATTGTGGGATCCCCATCAATACGGGTATGGGTAACCCAAACATCACCATCAGTCAAGGCGCTTGGAAAATAAATGATTTAGAGAGGCAAGTGGGGAGGCACACATTCTGCATTGCCTTTATAAAAGGACAAGGATCCCCCATTTTCACCCACGGCTTCTTCCTCCTTTGCTCATCCGTTCTCGCACCCTCGAGCTCCAGCGACCAAGTTCTCACCTTCTCCATAGGACCACAGCATGTCCGGAGAAGGAGGCAAGTGGATGGCCTCCTCTGTCACAGAGGAGGACATTACCAAGCTTCGGGAGGCCGGATACCTGACCGAGAGCATCGTGCACAGGCTTTCGGCAGAGGGACAGATTACCCCCACCCCAAAGTCTCGGGAGAGAGTAGTATTTCTCCCTCATTTCATCCGCGGACTAGGATTTCCACTCCAGCCATTTGTCCGCGGGCTCATGTATTACTACGGGCTAGATTTTCACGACCTATCCCCGAATTTCGTCCTGAACATCTCGGCGTTCATCGTCGTGTGCGAGGCCTTCCTCCGCATCGAGCCTCACTTTGGCCTGTGGCTAAAAATCTTCTGCGTGAAGCCGAAGATCGTGAGCGGCCAACAGGCGGAGTGCGGAGGCGTCGTGGTGGGCAAGATGCCCAACTTCACATGGCTTGACAACTCCTTCGTGGAGACCATAAAAGGGTGGCAATCAGGGTGGTTCTACATCACCGAGCTGCGCGATGCCAACTGGGTGGTGGCCCCCAAATTCAGATCCGGAATCCACATGCGGCTCACTTCTTGGGAGAAGAAGGGCCTGGCCTGGGGCGAACCCACAGAGCTGACCGGACTCGAGACCTGCATCAGAAGTATGAGGGACAAGAAGATCAAGCTCGTCAACATGGTCCAGGTCATGCTCATTCGCCGGATCCTCCCGTGTCAAAGACGGGCATTTGATATGTGGGAATTCGACCCGGCCGAACACCAGATGCTATTGAGCTCTTCGACACAATGCACAAAGAAATCTGGAAGGTGCTGTTCAAGACCGGCGAAGTTCCTCCTCCCCTTTCCGAGAACCGTGGGCTCAGCGCAAAGCGCCTCGCCAGTCCAGTAAGTCCTCTGACTATTACAAGATGTTCCCTTCCTAGTACATTTGTGGGAGGATTTTTAAGTCACCATGCTGACCAAATAGGATTGGGTGGAGACGGCGGAGCGGATTGACTGTCCGGCTCCATTGCCAGAGGACCCAGTGGATGCACTCCTAGCGGAGATGCTGGTTCCAACGCCTTACAAGGTGCCAGAGAAAAAGGCCGAGAAGAAGGCCGCGGGGACCCGGAAGGGTCTCCGGCGCGAGGCCGCACCAGACGCCTCGCTGGAAGATGACGAGGTGCACTCCTCCCACAAAGGGGAGGAGAGAAAGAGGAAGGTCGCCTCAACTGAGGGGGTCGAAGGGTCCAAGAAGGTGGCCGCGGGGACTAGAAAAGGTCTCCGGTGCAAGGCCGTGATAGGATTGTCATCTGAAGATGACGAGGAAGATCCCCCCCCCCCCCGAAGACGGGGGGAAACATGAAGAAATGCCCCTCCCCGTACTAGGGAGGAGAAGAAAAGGAAGGCTGCCCCGTCGGGGGAGGCCGGGACACCGAAGAAGGGAAAGGCATCACTTCCAGATCACTCCTCAACCGCTGCTTATAGCGATGAGGAGTGGCTGCCTAGTGGCAAGCCCCGGGCAAGGTCGTAAGTATCCGCATTCTGTAATATTTTTTTGTGCGGTTTTGACCTTTTGGCTTTCAATAACGCCGAACACATATATGCAGTCCGGCCGGGTCCAATCTCGGGGTGTCCTCTTCGGAGGAGTCTTTGGGCAAGTCAGAGATGAACTCACTCCAGATGGCCACCTCCCCGTGACCCGCGGATGACACTGAGGTGTTGTCCCGAAGGATACCAGAGCAGGAGGCGACGGCTCCGGAGACGCCCCAAGGCGAGATCCCAGATGCCGGGCGCATGGGGGGTAAGACCCCCATGGATTGTGAAGACGGGAGCCAGAGCAAGCCTGGCTCCCAGCCGGTTACTGCGTCGGAGCCTCCAAAGGTTCCAGATTCCAGAAGGCAGCCCCTCGCGAAGGAGAGCGAGCCGGCCGTGCCGATGACCTCTACCCAGCCGGAGGCATCGGATAATTTGTGGAAGTTCTTCGAGGCGCTTCCATTGATGATGATCACCGTAATCTTATGAGTGCGGTGATTGAAAAGGTTCGGTTCACCAAGAGCAGATTGACCAAAGCCTGAACCAGCCTACTAACAGGCTTTGAGGTAAGTAACGAAAAAGTGTGAGGAAATATCACCTGATAGACAATAGCCCCTGATACTCTGGTTGGTGTTCAGGAGAAAAAGCCAAACGGAGGGTCAACTAAAGAAAACCACAGGAAGCTAATAGTACTTGTCTATGTGAACAAACAGACATTGCTGCTGACCGCTGCTGCGTGCACGGCTAAGGTTGCCGAACTCAAGCGCGAACTGGGGCAGGCCAAAGAAGAGCTCGGCCTCGTGAAGAAGCACCTCGAGGAGAACAAAGGGAAGTGAAACCCCGTCCGTGTGTCATATAGGGGAAAAAGTGATGATGCTAACAAAAAGCATCGTTGTTTTTGATAGGAGCCGCGATCAAAGTGGCGGCCCTGAAGAAGGTGATGTCCGTAGGCGAAGCCAAGGCGGCTATGGAGCACACTAAGCGCGAGAAGCAAGATGCTCGGGTGGGAAAGGTACAACAAGAGCTCCAGGAGCTCGGCAAGAAGTTCGAGTCCTTGGAGCATGACTTCAAGACGCAAGAGTCTGAGCTTGCGAAGGCCCTCCAGTGTGCGACAGACGCCAAGGCCGAAACCCAAAAGGCCCTCCAGGAGATCCAGGTGGCCAAGAAGATAGCGGAGGGTATGGTATTCTTTATGCAAAGCAAGCATGTGGAGGAGTCATTTTTGTTACTTACATGAATTCGGAGCTCTCCAGGGGCTTTCGCAGATCTGCCATGCAGCATTTCAGATGCCGCGGAGTTCTATCGTGCCGAAGAGGGGAGCTCAATGGAGAAGCTATTCTGGTCCCAATACATTGGAACCGAACACCCGATGCCTCTAAGTGACCAACTGAGGCAACTGGTCGAACTCCACAATGCGGCTGAACGGGTCATGAAGGACCTCATATTCCGGATGTGGCCGGGCGAGCCCCTACCCGGTAGCTATTTTGGCCGGATAAAGCGGATGGTGGGTGCCTGTCCACGGCTAGAAGTTATCAATCAGTCCATCTGTATTGAAGGTGCCCGACTGGCCTTTGCCCGCGCGAAGGTGCATTGGGCTAGACTGGATGCTGAGAAGCTCGTGAAGGATGGACCCCCGGAGGGTAAGGAGCATCGCTACCCCAAAAAATATTATGATGGCGTTATGAAAGGCGCTTGGCTTGTGGCAAATGAATGTCCTAAGAACATAATTTTTGAGTGAATGTACTCATGTCGTCCTTGTAATATGAGAACGGGTTTGTTTGTGCTATATAACACTTTGTTTGATTTAAAATATTACCTTCTCTGCGGCCGTTTATCGAAATCTGAAAGTAGGCTAGTCGTCGGCTTCCGCCCCCTTGTAACTAATACTGGGGTGTTTGTGGAAACCCAAACACTCTTTATCCAAATTCTTGGTCCTTTAAGGAGGTGTATAGCGCAGCGAACAAGGCAATCAGACTATTCGGCTTTATAACTCTCACTTGGCCATAGAAGTCTATAATTTTAAATTTCGGTGAAGCCCCTAGTATTCGGAAGACTGAACTGGGGCGCTATACACGCTTAAATCGGGCAAGGCTGATTCCTCTCCTTAAGCGTAAAAAATCTTTAAGGATTTAGTACCTCGCGAACAGCGACCAACTCTCACTGCATCATGACGGTCAGTTTTCAACTTTCTCTACTAAGGTGCTTGTCCGGAAGAACTGGGACACAATCGCAGCAGTTCTCCCTGCGCTACCTTAGCCGATATAACGGAACGTAAGGTACCAAAACAAGGGAGCCGGGCTAACCCAACTATTGACCCAAGACATGATTCGGAGCTGATGCATATAATGCTATAAGTTCGGGGTGCCGCACTGTCGAAAGTGTTCGGACTTTTCTTGCCATGTTATGGGGCTTGATAAGAAGCCCCTGGCAAATTGAGCGTACCAAAATGTACGAATGCAATATTAAATAAATATTCAAGGGAAAATATGAAGATATTAGTAAGAAGCTGACACTGGTATATCGTTTCCCATTGTTATTTGTATAATATGTCAAGGTGTATGTTTACAATTAGTGCATTAAGCAAAAACAAATAGGGCCATTTGACATGTCCTATCCAAGGGTAGGCTGCATGCAGGTACGTAAAACAAGTATAATGATCATTAACAGAGACCACCTGGGTACTCCCTTGTGTGCAAAGCCGCTTGCCTCCTTGGTGTTCCCTCCTCTGATGAGTCCGGTTATCCGATCTCTCTGAAGGGGCTGCCCGGAAGCAGGGTCCTGAAAGAAAGAATGAAAAATGGTGTGCGGGCCTCATGGCAGCTGAACCGCACTGCAGGCCGCATTGTCGTCTCGCCTCCACCTATGCCCATGGTATTTTAAGCGCGTATTTGTGTACGCGTGGCACAAACGCCGCCTGAATGGGGCTGGGGTGGAGGCCGGATTGCTAATAAAGCTCCTGGCATGCCAGAAGGTCCTGTTGCGGGGTGTTCCAGACTCGCTTGATGGTGTTCGGGGTTGTCGTTGCCGAATTGCCTATTTGTCGAAGGAGGCTGCTTTGTACTTCTGCGGCGAGGGCCGCAGTGTGTTCTTCCGTTCGGAGGGAGCGGTCTGTGTTTCCATTGACTGTTATAACCCCGCGAGGTCCTGGCATTTTGAGCTTGAGGTATGCATAGTGTGGTACCGCATTGAATCGAGCAAACGCGATTCGTCCAAGTAGTGCATGATAGCCACTATGGAAAGGGACGATATCAAAGATTAACTCCTCGCTTTGCAAGTTATCCGGGGATCCGAACACCACTTCTAGTGTTATTGAGCCCGTACAGCGGGCATCTACCCCTGGAATTACACCCTTGAAGGTGGTTTTGGTGGGTTTGATCCGTGATGGATCGATGCCCATTTTGCGCACTGTGTCTTGATAAAGCAGGTTCACTGCTGCCACCGTCCATGAGGACTCGCGTGAGGTGGAATCCATCCATGATTGGCTCAAGGACCAATGCGGCTGAGCCACCGTGACGGATGCTAGTAGGATGGCCCCTACGATCAAAGGTGATCGGGCAGGATGACCATGGGTTGAACTTTGGGGCAACGGGCTCCATCATAGAGACGTCCCTAAGTGCACGCTTTCACTCCCGTTTGGGGATGTGAGTGGCATAGATCATGTTCACCGTTTTCACCTGGGGGGAAATTTCTTATGTCCCCCAGTGTTCGGACGCCGGGGCTCCTCGTCATCATCGCTGTGCAGCCCCTTGTCCTTGTTCTCGGCATTTATCTTGCCGGCCTGTTTGAACACCCAGCAATCTCTGTTAGTGTGATTGGCTAGTTTACCTGGGGTGCCATGAATCTGGCATGAGCGGTCGAGTATGCGGTCCAGACTGGACGATCCCGGATTGTTTCTTTTGAACAACTTCTTCCGCTGACCGGATTTGCTGAATCCGGCATCGACTGTCGTATCTTCAGCATTATCGCCATTGTTTCGACGCTTGTGTCTGTTGCGCCGTGGCTTTCCGTTACTGTCACGGATATCTGAATTGCCAGAGTTGCCTGGCACGGTGTTACTGCGAGCCAGCCAGCTGTCCTCACCCGTGCAAAAGCGGGTCATCAGTGTCGTGAGGGCCGCCATGGACTTCGGTTTTTCTTGGCCGAGGTGTCGGGCAAGCCACTCGTCACGGATATTATGCTTAAAGGCCGCCAGGGCCTCGGCATCTGGACAATCGACAATTTGGTTCTTTTTAGTTAGGAACCGAGTCCAGAATTTCCTGGCTGACTCTCCAGGCTATTGGGTAATGTGACTTAAGTCATCAGCATCCGGTGGTCGCACGTAGGTGCCCTGGAAGTTATCGAGGAATGCGTCCTCAAGATTTTCGCAACTGCCAATGGAGTTTGCTGGCAGGCTATTCAACCAATGTCTGGCTGGCCCTTTAAGCTTGAGTGGTAGATACTTGATGGCATGTAGGTCATCACCGTAGGCCATGTGAATGTGGAGAAGAAAATCTTCGATCCACACCGCAGGGTCTGTTGTGCCATCATATGACTCGATGTTGACGAGTTTAAACCCTTCTAGGAATTCATGTTCCATTACTTCATCAGTGAAGCAGAGGGGGTGTGCGGCGCCTCTGTGCCGGGCTATGTCGCGGCACAGTCCGATTAGGTCTGGTCAGTTGTGTTCGGCCCAGCCGGATTTATCAGTATTGTATCTGACATAACAATCAGTGGTGCGCCCCTGTGATCCGTAGATCGATCTTGGTTGTCCTGCGTTGTTTTCCAATATGTCTCGCAAGTCTTGCGTATTGCCCCGGGCCGTAGTGAACCGGCGTGGGGGTGCGGGCTGGTATCCGGCCTTATATGGCGTTTTATCCCGGCCACGGGGTGGCCGGTCAGCCTCATCTTGTGTTGGAAGTTCAGGCTCTTCGGCCTCTTCTTCTAGCGATTTGTGCTTTGGGTATCCCCTGATGGGGGGCTCGAGTCCGTATTCCTCGGTCGCCAAGACTTCAGTCCATCTGTCTGCAAGCAGATCTTGATCAGCTTGGAGCTACTACTGGTTCTTTTTCAGGCTTCTTGTAGTGGCTATAAGCCAGCGCTTGAAGCACTCCTGCTCTATGGGATCCTCTGGTACACCGAATTCATCGTCACCGAGGCTCACCTCATCTTTGGAGGGAGGCGTATAGTTATCGTCCTCCATGTATCCGTCCGTCGCCTGTTCGTCTGGGCTGGCCTGCCCGTGTTCCTGTTTGACTTGCTCGAAGGTGGGTTGATTAGGATCGTATTCCTCTTTGGCACCATCTGGATTTTCTTCTCCAGTGCCGGTGTTGCTGTGGCGGGGCTTGGAGCGGCGCCGGTGACGCCCATGCTTTGATTTCTTCCTGAGGGGTTATCTCCTGTTGCCTCATTGCCATTGTTTTCTTTGGGGGTGTCCACCATATATATATCATATGAAGAGGTGGCGGTCCAGCGCCCTGTGGGCGGCCTCCGGGGCGGGGTCCATCCACCCGTTCTCGGAAGGCACGACCTTCTCTGGAACGAAGTCTGGAGCCGTAGCAGGTGCGATGTTTCGAATACTGTCCGACAACAGATCTAGGTCATGCACGTCGTGATCGTTCAATGCTCCTGACATGGGCCCGAATCCGTCGAAGATCAACTCTCCACGGATGTCGGCAGTGTAGTTTAGGTTTCCAAACCTGACCTGATGGCCAGGGTCGTAGCTGTCGATCTGCTCCAGATGGCCAAGCGAGTTGGCCCATAGTGCGAAGCCGCCGAACACGAAGATCTATCCGGGGAGGAAAGTCTCACCCGGGACGGCGTTGTTGAAGGTTGGAGGAGCCATCAAGCCTTACAACGACGACACAGAGGAACTTTCAATGAAAGCACCAATGTCAGTGTCAAAACCGGTGGATCTCGGGTAGGGGGTCCGAACTGTGCATCTAAGGCTAATGGTAACAGGAGACTGGGGACACGATGTTTACCCAGGTTTGGGCCCTCTCGATGGAGGTAATACCCTACTTCCTGCTTGATTGATCTTGATAATATGAGTATTACAAGAGTTGATCTACCACGAGATCAGAGAGGCTAAACCCTAGAAGCTAGCCTATGGTATGATTGTTGTTGTGTCCTATGGACTAAACCCTCCGGTTTATATAGACACCGGAGGGGGCTAGGGTTACACAGAGTCGGTTACAGAGAAGGAGATCTACATCTGAATCGCCAAGTTTGCCTTCCATGCCAAGGAGAGTCCCATCCGGACACGGGATGAAGTCTTCAATCTTGTATCTTCATAGTCCAACAGTCCGGCCAAAGTATATAGTCCGGCTGTCCGGATACCCCTTATCCAGGACTCCCTCAGCGGTTGCAACGGGTCCTTGTCGCAACCTGCCATTGAGCACATCAGCCTTCCATTTGTTTGTGTGTGTGTGTGTGTGCGTGTATGTGTGCAGTGGCGGACCCAGGATTGACCGACGCCCGAGGCGAGAAATTAAGGGTAAAAAACTACCCCTAAAAAACTCCAGTTTCAAGGCATATAAAAGCCAAACTATGTTGTATAACTAATAAGAAACCAAACATAATATTCAATGGCAGCATTTGTTTCATGATGGGTCAAATAATAAAGCAAGACAATATGTAGCATATATAGATGATACAAAAGATAGATACCAAATCAAAGGATTGGTTGATCTGAGCCTCCCATGACTACATCTTCGATCACAGAAGAAGCTAAACCTTCAATCCAAATTTTTGAAATGCAAATCAGTGCATAACATAGCAGGTGAAACTAGTTAACAACAGATGCAAAATGTGCAACTTACGTCTAGGATGAGGCAAAAGGCATTTGCGTGTGCAATAACCTGTGGTTCGAACTTGAAAAAAAGAATTCAATGTCTAGTTTCATTTACTCATCTTGCCTTCCTGTCAAATTTGATAGAAACACAAATTACTCAATGTCCAAATCAATTTCGACTTGTAACAAATAGTGGCAATGTGCCCATTTCATGAATTTGTTCTATTGTAAGTAGAAGGTTCCAGAGAACAGAATGAAGAATTCAGGCAGCTGATTCAATGTGCCCAAATTGAACACAATAACATTCCAAGATAGAAGAAACATGGATATATAACTTGCAAAATCTAATGATTTCACACGAACATTGGGAGCTGCAGCCCATAGAATGCAATCACAGATAGCCGCTATGGTAAGATCACTGCTAGTTGCTAGATAAAAACTGGAAGAAACATTCAACCGGGAGATGTCAAATCGAAAGTAAAACGAACAGGTATATTGGTTCAAATTCACTTATTCATACCAAACCATACCAGCAACTGTTTACCAACACACATCATCGGGACTAGATGGTCCATCATACCAGATATGCATCAAGCAACAACAATGGAATATAGCAACTAAAATCGTCATCAAACTGTGGTAGTGTGGCATCTAGAAAAAAACAGAGGCATCAAGCCATCAAAGGATCAAACCAGTACCTTTGCGCTGGGCAACACAACTGATTTTTGAGAACCACCTCACCGGACGCCGGGCAGGGTAGCAGCCGGCAGTGGCACAACCTGGTAGAGCTAACGAAGATTGGAAGGGGGAGTGGAGCCAGGGGCGCTGACCGGATCGACAAAGACTGGAAGGGGGGAGCCAGGAGCGCTGCTCGACAGATCCGACCGGCACGACGACGACAACAAGCGGTGGCGATGGGCGGCGCCGACGATAGGCGGTGGAAACGAGCGGCGCCGACGGCAGGCGATTCCCTAGCCTAGGGATTGTCAGGTCAGGGAAGGAATAGAGGGGGCTGCTGATGATGATATAGACCTAGGGTAGGGTCATAGGCCTGACCTATATGCCCTACCCAAGGTCACTACCCTAGAAGCAAAGACACCCAAGAGACAACAGGGAGTACCAATCGAAGGCGTCGAGTGCAATCCACTCAACCAGTCATATCACTCGGGTACCCCTCCCTCCTGATATCACTCGATCATACAAGAAATCACTCGACCTACTAAAGACCAAGAGTCACTCAGGATAGCAACGGTCAGGCGTTCACTCCGTAGTCTTTAAGATCATTAATAGCACTTTATAGCTGGCGTTATCAGTAACGCCCTATCTTTATGTACATTGAACTCCTTGTAACGGGGGATGGCTGGGGTCCTGGCGCACTCTATATAAGCCACCCCTCCTTTGACACAAGGGTTCGCACCCCCTGTAACACACACTCACATATTCCAGTCGGCCGCCTCAGGGCACCGGGACGTAGGGCTTTTACCTCCTTCGAGAGGGGCCTGAACTCGTAAACACTTGCGTACAATCTCACCGTAGCTAGGACCTTGCCTCCTCATACGTAGCACCTATACTTACCCTCAGACTTAATACCACGACAGTTGGCGCCCACCTTGGGGCAAAGCGTCTTAGCGACTTCTGGCGAGGTTGCATTTTCTTCGATCTTCATCAGCATGGTCTCCGGCGGCGGTTTGTTCATGGGCTGCGAGTTCCGACTTGGCGCGCTCACTTTCGTCTCCGATGACTCCGCCTGGCTCCAGGAGGCCCCCCTTGATGTCGAGGCTCTCCCGGTTCATGGCTCGTCGGACTTCCGTGCGAGTTCCTGTGGCGTCCTCCTTCGGCAGCCGTCAACCCCATACCAGTCGGTCCTTGCATCATCGTCTCACTCTGCTGGATGTGCCGCAAGCGGTCTGGTCATTCACGGCTCCAGCGGTGGGTGAGACACGTGGTGGCTTGTCAGGCGTTCACCCCCAGGTCACGGCGATTGAGCCCGACGTATTTCTCTGTGGACCAGTGCTGGCCGCGCAGGCGATATCAGCACCGCGCAGCGCATCGGCGCAAACTCCATCTGGCGTGCCACGCTGGCTGCACTCGCCAGGGAGGAAAAGGGTTCCCGTCCAGAGCAGATCTCCGGACGACGGTGCACCTTGCGCCATGGTGGGCGCCAAATGTCAGGGGTTGGTTGCGACATATGCCAAAGGATGGCTTATCATGGTGGGAGCGAGTAGAACGCCGCCGGTGCCTGGAAGCGGGATGAGGCGAAGACATGCACACCGGCGGAACTTACCCAGCTTCAGGGCTCTCCTAGGAGATAACACCCCTACTGCTGCTCTGCGGGGTCTCCACATGGTCACTATGGCAAAGTGGTTACAATGGTGCTCCTGGAGCAGTTTCTGGAGGTAGGAGAGGGCAAGGCTAGCTCTCTCCTTCCTATGCTACATGGTCTATCTCTATCTGGGTCCGAACCCTTTGCATGGGCTTCTCGGGGGGTTTATGTAGGCCTACCCCCCTAGGGGTACAATAGTAATACGGCTGGGAGTGGGTCCCAGCCGTCTGTCTCTCAAGCCGTCGTCCTTCCTGCCGACTACTGGGGCCCGCTGACTGGCGGGCCCCGCGGACAGGCCTGCGACTGTAGCAGTACTCTTGATGACGCTGGCTCAGTCAGGCGGTCATGGCTACAGCGCCGCCGTCTGGCGTGCGTTCACTGTCGCCACTCCCCATCTTATCTGGTTAATGGCATGCAGGGCCCGGGGGAGGGGTCGGCCGACTTGTCAGGACCCCGACTCTATGCCACATCGATCTAGCATGTAACACCTCATATCACTTTGCGGCCTCACGCACGGTATCCCCACGGGTGTCGCCTTACCTTTGCCCGGGACCGTTTGCGCATTTTGGCACATGTATATGATGGTGTCGCTAGCATCCATATGATAAAGAGCCCGGGCTGACATGGCTAGTCGTAAACCCAAAGTGGCACTCACTTACAGGGACAGGCATCCATGACCCAGCATCGAACGTGTCGGTCATCAACGAGTGAATCCAGGCTGTAGCACTGGGCTAACAGGACTCCGGTGAACCGGGCTGTAGCAGGCTAACAGGACTCCGGTATTCATCGCGTGACATTTCCCCGAAGGGACAGACACAGGATCGAAGAAGGACACATGCCGGCCAGCCTAAGTGTTCCGGAGCAGTAGCAAGCTACCAGGGCTTAGTGGAAGCACTAGGAGACATTTCCCGGTAAGAGAGGCTACTAAGAATAAACAACTAGATAGTCAGATCCCACACATAGCAATACACATTACACGTACGCATAACATGCAGGTATGTGCTGTACAACATGGCATCACAGCATAACTCAACAACTTATATAGATAAAGGCTCAGAAGAGCCATCACAGCATTATTACAAACAGGGGTCACATGACGCAACAGTCAGAGCAATCAAGCAACAAGCGGAAGCATTACATGTCTGAGTACAGACATCTATAAATGAAAAAGGCTGAAAGCCTGACTATCTACAACATCCTATCAAGATCGTAGCTGAGGTACTAGATACTAGTCGAAGTCCACGAGAACACTAGTAAGACCGAAGTCTCTGCTGCAAAAACATGAATAAAGCAACATGAGTACAAAGGTACTCGGCAAGACTTACATCAGATCCTATCATACATGCACTTGTATCAAGAGGGTAACGTGGGGTTTAGTTGCAGCAAGCCAGCTTTGACTCTGTGGCTATCCTGTTCTACGACTACCAGAAACTCTTGAGGTGAAACAACGTACACGAGTCCACTAATCACCACACAATACACTACTATGGATTCATCCCCGTCTCCCTACGAGAAGGCCATCCATAGCACTCACACATGTCTTGAGCATTTTATAGTATCCACTTCAAGTTGTCTATGTACCATGTAAGCATCCAAGAAGTCCATAACCGCGGACCCGGCTATTCGAATAGATCATGTTAACCCTGCAGGGGTGTACTTCTTCACACACGCTCTCGCCACTTACCGCCATGTACACGTCATGTATCTCGGCAACCTTCAAGCGGAAGCCTGGCGAGGGTGCCGGCCACGACCTGACTAACCACACAAGACTCTAATCCAGGTTTATCGCCTATTCGGGTTCCATCCGCAAGGAGATCCGGCCGGGGTGTCGCTTACGGCCCCAAACGATGTGTACAGGGTTCCCGAGCCCACCATCCGGGTGCCACTCGATACACCAGGCCACGTGTGCCTAGTCTGTCCCAAGCCCACCCTGCCGGCTGCCACTTGGTAGAAAAATAGCACTACCTACAAACGCCAGAAACTAGTTGCGATTCCTGGACAGAGATCAAGTCGGTTAATAAGTCGAGAGGGCTTGGAGCGCCCGGAGCCCAATGTGTGGTAGTATCGGGTCATTGGACAACATACATAGAACTCGGTGCTTAAGGACGGTTCCAGTGAGACAACCCACCATGTACTCCTACATGGCCTCTCACCACTACCTTTACCAAATCGTGTTGACACACTTAACTCTCAGCATCAGAACATATCGTAACACTCCAATTCATTCACAACGAATCAGACCTGACACAACTCTAAGCAATAGCAGGCATAGCATGGTAGGAACACAACAATGGCTTCAATCAACTCCTACACATGCTAGTGGGTTTCAACTATTTATTGTGGCAATGACAGGTCATGCAGAGGAATGGGTTCAACTACCGCAGCACAAAGTAGCAGACGAATCGTTGTTGTCCTAATGCAATAACTGAGAGCAGGAGCGAGAGAGTAGGGTTTTATCGAGATGAACAAGGGGGTTTGCTTGCCTGGTAAAACAACAGAGGAGGCACTGCTTCACAGACAGGTACTCTGGAACGGTCTCCAGAGCAAGACCTATCGAGAAGGAACGGTGCCGGCAATCAATACACAAACATATGCAACAATATGATGCATGAACATGGCATAAAGATGTGATGTTGTTTGAGCTAATGCAGCTAGAAAACATTTGGTTTGAAGTCCATTTGAACCAAAGGTTCAAATGCATCTCCAGGATAAGCTCCTATATATGCCATAATGTGTTTTCTCATATTCAGCATGTATAAGTTTGTTTGTCATGCATGTAACTAGTACAGATGGAAAGATTGCATTTTTCTGATAATTTTTCATATATAAATTATTTTAATCTGAGCTACGGTTGATTTGATATGAATTTTTGAAGTTTAAAACAATTTCTGGAATTTTCTGATTTAATTTAAATCCAGAAATCATATTATTGCGCCAGCATGACGTCAGCACGACGTCAGCGGTCAACTGGGCTGGTCCGGGTCAAACCTGACGTGTGGGGCCCACACGTCAGTGACAGGGGGGTTAAACAGGGGTTAATTTAGTTCTAATTAAAAGTTAGTGGCGCTGGGGCCCACTGTCAGTGTCAGGGGGGGTTAGCTAACGGTGATTAGCACTAAGCTAATCACCTGCCGACGGGGCCCACTCGTCAGGCCGGCGAGGTTGTCGGCGGCGACCTCTGGACGCGGCGGCGTCCGCGAAACAGACCACGGGGGCGGCGTCGGAGAGCACCGGGGCGTAGCCCGGGCTCTCGCGCATCTCGTAGGGCAGGTGGAAGTAGCGGGGGAGGCCGGAGCTCGCCGGAGCAAAGCTCGCGGCGGCGGCCGGAGTTCGGGCGCGGGCGGGATCGGCCTGCGGGGCACGGGGAGGCCACCTGAGGGGCTCGGCGGCACCCTCGTGGCACCGGGAGCGCAATGGAAGGCTCGGTTTGGGCGGAGGCGGGCCGAGACGGCGACGGCGACATGGACGGCGGCGAGAGGCTTCGGCCGTGGTGGTAGCGACGGCTGCGACACGGGAACGAGGGGGAGAAGAGAGGGGAAACAGGGAGATGCTCACGGCGATCACGCAGAGCAGCACAGCGGGGTCGGGGGAGACCTGGTGACGGCGAATCGACGGCGGCGGACGGCAGAGCCCGAGGAGGAAGACGATGGCGATGGCGGCGATGGAGGCCGTCCGGAGGTGCGTGGCTCGACGAAGAGGTAGCCGGCAACGTGGCGGAGCTCGTGGACTGCTCAGATGCTCTCGAGGGGCGCGGTGGCTACGACTACGGCGAGCGGTGGCGATGGGCGCGTTCGGGCGGTCGGGAGAGAGAGAACCAGGGGAGGGGGAGGAATGAGAGAGTGGGAGAGAGGTGCAGGGCGTCGCATGGCGTCGTCCGGTCCATCCAGCGCGACGAGGAGAGGACAGGCAGGCAGGGAGGGAGGTGGCGTGGCGCGGTGGCGCGCGCGCGCCGGGCACGCTCCCCTCCCTCTGTCGAGGACGAAGGCGACAGAGGAGGGGGTGGGCTGGGCCGCCTGCTGGCTGGGCCGGCCTGCTGCTGGGCTGCACAGGGGGGGAGCCCCAGGTAAGCTTCTCCTTCTTTTATTTTTTTTGTTTTCTAATTTTCTGACATTAGTTTTGATTTAATAAAATATTAAATCATTTTATTACCTTATGCCCATTTTTGCAGGAGCTAGATATATTATTCCAGAGCTCCCCAACAGGTGGCATAATTTTTGGACATATATTAATATATATAACTAATATATCTCCAATGCAAATATTTATGCATTAATTCCAAATGCCCAAAATAAATACCTATGAGCTCTTAAAAATATTGGTTTGATTTTTATCTCTGTCCAATATTTTCAGAGAGCAACATGAGCATTTTCTTGGACCCTTTTGGAGAAATTTTTATTTGGGTCGTTTTCAAAAATGATTCTGAGGGTTCCACCAATCCTCATTTCAAATTTAAATGAAATTTAAACATGATACACCAATGACTAGCTAGTCTAGGTCATACCAGACTAGGGATGTGACACGACTCCAGGGGGCCGACTCCCACCGGTCCGATTCCAGGGCGCTCACGCCGTCTTCGGTCTACCCACTGACGGGCGGCCCCACCGCCCTTGGGCCGTACAGGCCGGCGTCGTGGGCACAGTGCGCCGCCTACTGTGGCTAAGGTCAGGGCAGGCATGGCAACAGTGCCGCACCTCGCCGGAGATCTCCCGCGATACGGCTCACTGTAGCCATGCCGGCCTATCGTAAGCCTGGGGGGGAAACGGCCATGCCGTGGCCGTACCCTGCCTCGTCCTTCGAGATGAGGGCGGAGTCGTGGGACGACTCTTCATAGCCGGCCTCTCTGGAGGTCGCTGGCTTGGGGTCGGCTTATCTTGGAGTCGCCATCTGGGACTCGGCTTATCATGAAGTCGCCGTCTCGGACTCAGCACATCTTGGAGTCGCTCCTGGGACTCGGCATGAGGGGCGCGGCCTGCCCCGATGTCTTGAAAGGTCCTGGGCCTCGGGTTGGCCTACCCGTGGCCCATTATTCCGACATTAACTTTACACTTTTATATCATTTTTGGGACTAACCTACTAACCAGAAGCCCAGCACGAATTGCTGTTTTTTTTGCCTATTTTAGTGTTTCGAAGAAAAGGAATATCAAACGTAGTCCAAACGGAATGAAACCTTCGGGAGCAATCTTTTTGGAACAAATGCAATCCAGGGGACTTGGAGTGGATGTCAAGCAATAAACGAGGCGGTCACGAGGGTGCCCGGCACGCCCCCCACACTCATGGGCCCCTCGAGCGTCCACCGACCTACTTCGTCCTCCTATATATATCCAGGTACCCCAAAAACATCAAGGAGCACAACGAAAAACTATTTCCACCGCCGCAACCTTCTGTATCAGCAAGATCCCATCTTGGAGCCTTCGCCGGCGCTCCATCGAAGTGGGTATCAACCATGGAGGGCCTCTACATCATCTCCATGGCCTCTCCGATGAGTTGTGAGTAGTTTACCACAGACCTTCGGGTCCATAGTTGTTAGATAGATGGCTTCTTCTCTCTCTTTGAATCTCACTACAAAGTTCTCTTCGATCTTCTTGGTGATCTATTTGATGTAACTCTTTTTGCTGTGTGTTTGTCAGGATCCGATGAATTGTGAGTTTATGATCAAGTTTATCTATGAGAAATATTTGAATCTCCTCTGAATTCTTTTATGTGTGATTACTTATCTTTGCAAGTCTCTTCGAATTATTAGTTTAGTTTGGCCTACTAGATTGATCTTTCTTGCAATGGGAGAAGTGCTTAGCTTTGGGTTCAACCTTGTGGTGTCCTTTTCCAGTGATAGCAGGGGCAGCAAGGCACATATTGTATTGTTGCCATCGAGGATAAAAAGATGGGGTTTATGTCATATTGCATGAGTTTATCCCTCTACATCATGTCATCTTTATTAATGCATTACTCTGTTCTTCCTGAACTTAATACTCTAGATGCAGGCAGGAGTCGGTCGATGTGTGGAGTAATAGTAGTAGATGCAGAATCGTTTCGATCTACTTGTTGCGGACGTGATGCCTATATACATGATCATGTCTAGATAATCTCATAACTATGCGCTTTTGTATCAATTGCTCGACAGTAATTTGTACACCCACCATAATACTTATGCTATCTTGAGAGAAGCCACTAGTGAAACCTATGGCCCCTGGGTCTATCTTTTATTATATAAGTTTTCCATCTACTTTTATTTGCATCTTTTATTTTCCAATCTATATCATAAAAATAAGAAAAATATTTATCTTATCTTATTATCTCTATCAGATCTCACTTTTGCAAGTTACCGCGAAGGGATTGACAACCCCTTTATCATGTTGGTTGCGAGTTTTTGTTTGTTTCTGTAGGTGCGTGGGACTTTTGAGGAGCCTCCTACTGGATTGATACCTTGGTTCTCAAAAACTGAGGGAAATACTTACGCTACTTTACTACATCACCCTTTCCTCTTCAAGGGAAAAACCAACGCAGTGCTCAAGAGGTAGCAAGAATGATTTCTGGCACCGTTGCCGAGCAGGTCTTCGCTCAAGTCAAGACATACCAAGTACCCATCACAAACTCATCTCCCTCGCATTACATTATTTGCCATTTGCCTCTCGTTTTCCTCTCCCCCACTTCACCCTTGCCGTTTTCTTCGCCCTTCTTCCGTTTGATCTTATTTTTGCTTGTGTCTCCATGTGCCTTCTATGTGCTTGCATCTTTGATTGCTAAATCTATTGATATGGATCCACTTAAAGTGTTCTACTTGGATCATTTTCGATCCTTATGCGCTCGTGCTGAAACCCCAACTAGCCTAGTTGATGGGAAATCTTTAGATGAGCATGCTCATTTTGTGCGTCATCATGTGTCTCAAAAAGGGGTACTCTTATGGGATCAAATAAACCGTTTGTTGTGTTATGCTTGGAATCTTTGTGAAATTTGTGATTTTACTTGTTTCTCTAAGAACCCTAAAAAACACCTTCCCTACCTATGTGAGTTTAATGATAATGAAATCTTATCTTCTTATGCAAAGGGTGTTTATAGTTACTATGATATCAGACAAATTGAAGAATCTGTTGTTTTTAAGGGTGCTTATGAAGGTGCTTCTTTGATTGAAAAGTATGATATTACTCTCTACGAATTTGAAAATTTTGACATACTTAAATATTGCTATGAAAACTATGCTCATAATGTCTATGTCAAAGAATTTATTGAGAGAATGACCGTTGCTTTGGAAGAAACTAATGATATGCATGAATCTATAGATAGTGATGATTCTGATGATTTGATTGTAATATCCCTTGATGAACATGATGCTTGCTATTCTTGTGGATATGATGCCAATATGTATGAAGATGAATTTGCTATAGTTCCTTATGTTAAACATGATATCATTGCTATTGCACCCATACTTGATAGTTCTTTTGATAAAAAGCATGATTGCAATGATGTTACTATAAATTCTATTAATGTCAATTGTGCTAGTAATATGCAAAACCCTAAGCTTGGGGATTCTAGTTTTGTTATGTCTATTATTTGTTGCAATGATCATGATTGGGGTGATTCTTTTTATGATCTAGAAAATTTATTAAAGCCCCATGATGAATATGAGATTGATAATAGTGTTTGCAATATTATTGAAGGTGGGTTTGGAAGAGTGTCAACTTTAGATCCCACATATTTGGAGAATGTTCAACCTTATGAATTTTTTGATAAAAGTGGGTTTGGAGAGGTCATGACTTTAGTTAATGTTAGTCCCACTATTTTGGAAGAGTGTCAACTTTGCATGCGTGTGGATCATGTTGAAAATATTTTATGTGATAGCTATTTTGTTGAATTTGCTTATGATCCCACATGTAATTATTATGAGAGAGAAAATATGATTGTAGAAATTTTCATGTTACTAAATTACCTCTCGTTATGTTGAGATTGCTATTGTTTCTTTCCGCTTCCTTGCATATGCTAGTTTTTGCTTGCTATGATAATTTGTTTTCCTATAAGATGCCTATGCATAGGAAGTATGTTAGACTTAGATGTGTTTGTCACGTGTTTCATGATGATTTCTTTGTGCTTCAATTCTTGTCCATGCTGCTATTAAATAACTTATGGAAAAGAAAGATGCTAAGCCTAGGCTTATTATATGGGTTCCCTTGCTCCAAGAATTTGATTTACATATTATTGATAGAACGGGAGCTGAGAACCCCGTTGAAGACAACTTGTGTAGGTTAGAGAATGTTCTTGATGACCCGCTACCTATTGATGATAGCTTTCCTGATGAACAATTAGCGGTCATTAATGCTTCTCGTACTACTCCATGGTATGCTGATTATGCTAATTACATTGTTGCTAAATTTATACCACCTAGTTTCACATACCAGCAAAAGAAAAAGTTCTTTTATGATTTAAGACATTACTTCTGGGATGACCCACACCTTTACAAAGAAGGAGTAGCTGGTGTTATTAGACGTTGTGTACCTGAGCATGAACAGGAATAGATCCTACGCAAGTGTCACTCCGAACCATATGGAGGACACCACGCTGGAGATAGAACTGCACATAAGGTATTGCAATCCGGTTTTTATTGGCCTAGTCTCTTCAAAGATGCCGTAGGTTTGTCTTGTCTTGTGATGAATGTCAAAGAATTGGTAATATTAGTAGACGTCAAGAAATACCTATGAATTATTCTCTTGTTATTGAACCATTTGATGTTTGGGGTTTGATTATATGGGACCTTTTCCTGCCTCTAACGGTTACCCACATATTTTAGTTGCTATTGATTACGTTACTAAGTGGGTGGAAGCTATTCCAACTAGTAGTGCTGATCATAACACCTTTTGTTAAGATGCTTAAAGAAGTTATTTTTTTCGAGGTTTGGAGTCCCTAGATATCTTATGACTGATGGTGGTTCACATTTTATTCATGGTGCTTTTCGTAAAATGCTTGCTAAGTATGATCTTAATCATAGAATTGCATCTCCTTATCACCCACAGTCTAGTGGTCAAGTAGAGCTGAGTAATAGAGAGCTCAAATTAATTTTGCAAAAGACTGTTAATAGGTCTAGAAAGAATTGGTCCGAGAAACTTGATGATGCATTATGGGCATATAGAACTGCATATAAAAATCCTATGGGTATGTCTCCGTATAAGATGGTTTATGGAAAAGCATGTCACTTACCTCTCGAACTTGAACATAAAGCATATTGGGCTATTAAAGAGCTCAACTATGACTTCAAACTTCCTGGTGAGAAGAGGTTATTTGATGTGTTTGTCACGTGTTTCGTGATGCTCTGTTTGTGCTTCAATTCTTGTCTTTCATGTGAGCATCATTGAAATTATCAATGCCTAGCTAGGGGCGTTAAATGATAGCGCTAGTTGGGAGGCAACCCAATTTTATTTTTGTTTCTTACCTTTTGCTTCTGTTTAGTAATGAATATTTCATCTAGCTTCTGTTTAGATGTGGTTTTATGTTTTAATTAGTGTTTGTGCCAAGTAGAACCTATAGGATAACCTACGGTGATAGTTAATTTGATTCTGCCGAAAAACAGAAACTTTGTGCGGACGAAAATAAATTTAGTAAATCACTGAAACGTGATTTTGTGTGGATTCTTTCTGATTTTGATCAATAAACAAATTTCCCAGGACTTCCTATTTTGGTAGGAGTTTTAGAGTTCCAGAAGTATTCGAAAGTTACAGATTGCTACACACTGTTCTGTTTTTGACAGATTCTGTTTTTCGTGTATTGTTTGCTTATTTTGATGCATCTATGGCTAGTATCGGGGGGTATGAACCATAGAGAAGTTGGAATACAGTAGGTTTAACACCATTATAAATAAATAATGAGTTCATTACAGTACCTTATGTGGTGGTTTTTCTTTCTTGCACTAACGGAGCTTATGAGATTTCCTGATGAGTTTTGTGTTGTGAAGTTTTCAAGTTTTGGGTAAAGATTTGATGGACTATCGGATAAAGAGTGGCAAGAGCCTAAGATTGGGGATGCCCATGGCAACCCAAGATATTAAAGGATAACCAAAATCCTAAGCTTGGGGATGCCCCGGAAGGCATCCCCTCTTTCGTCTTTGTCTATCGGTCACTTTACTTGGAGCTATATTTTTATTCGCCACATGATATGTGTTTTGCTTGGAGCGTCTTGTATGATTTGAGTCTTTGCCTTTTAGTTTAACACAATCATTCTTGATGTACACACCTTTTGGGATAAACCCACATGATTGGAATTTATTAGAATACTCTATGTGCTTCACTTATATCTTTTGAGCTAGATAGTTTTTGCTCTAGTGCTTCACTTATACTTTTTAGAGCATGGCGGTGGCTTGATTTTGTAGAAATTGTTAATATCTCGTGCTTCACTTATATTATTTTGAGATTTTCTTAGAACACATGGTATTTTCTATGGTTATAAAATTGGTCCTAGAATGATGACCATCCAAGTTGGGTATAATAAAAACTATCATAGGAAGTGAATTGGATGCTATGATCAATTTGATACTTGATAATTGTTTTGAGATATAGAGGTGGTGATATTAGAGTCATGCTAGTTGGGTGATTGTGAATTTAAAGAGTACTTGTGTTAAAGTTGGCAAGTCCCGTAGCATGCACGTATGGTAAAAGTTGTGTAACAAATTTATTGCATAGAGTGCTCTTTTGATTCCCTTCCCTTGAGTGGAGGTCGGGGGCGCGCGATGGTTAACTCTTACCAACCTCCCCCCTAGGAGCATGCACAGTAGTACTTTGCTTCGAGGGCTAATAATTTTTTTACAATAAGTATATGAGTTCTTTATGACTAATGTGAGTCCATGGATTATACGCACTCTTACCTTTCCATCATTGCTAGCCTCTTCGGTACTGTGCATTGCCCTTTCTCACCTTGAGAGTTGGTGCAAACTTCGCCGGTGCATCCAAACCTCATGATACGATACCCTCTATACCACATAAACCTCCTTATATCTTCCTCAAAACAGCCACCATACCTACCTATTATGGCATTTCCATAGCCATTACGAGATATATTGCCATGCAACTTTCCACCGTTCCGTTTATCATGACACGCATCATCCTTGTCATATTGCCTTGCGTGATCATGTAGTTGACATCGTATTTGTGGCAAAGCCACCATGCATAATTTTTCATACATGTCACTCTTGATTCATTGCCCATCCCGGTATACCGCCGGAGGCATTCATATAGAGTCATATCTTGTTCTAGTTTTGAGTTGTAATTCATGAGTTGTAAATAAATAAAAGTGTGATGATCATCATTATTAGAGCATTGTCCCCACCTAAATAAAAAAAGGCCAAAAAAAAAAGGAAAGGCCAAAGAAAAAAAGGCCAAAAAAAGAAAGGCCCAAAAAAAGGGGCAACGTTACTATCCTTTTCCACACTTGTGCTTCAAAGTAGCACCATGTTCTTCATACAGAAAGTCTCTTATGTTATCACTTTCATATACTAGTGGGAATTTTTCGTTATAGAACTTGGCTTGTATATTCCAACGATGGGCTTCCTCAAAATGCCCTAGGTCTTCGTGAGCAAGCAAGTTGGATGCACACCCACTTAGTTTCTTTTGTTGAGCTTTCATACGTTTATAGCTCTAGTGCATCCATTGCATGGCAATCCCTCCTCCTCATGTTGACATCAATTCATGGGCATCTCCATAGCCCGTCGATTAGCCTTGTCAATATGAGACTTTCTCCTTTTTTTGTCTTCTCCACACAACCTCCATCATCGTATTCTATTCCACCCATAGTGCTATTGATACGTCCATTTTGCATCATGCTTTTATATCAATATTTATTGCATTATGGGCTGTTATAACACGTTATGTCACAATACTTGTGGCTATTTTCTCTTATTTTACAAGGTCTACCATGAAGAGGGAGAATGCCGGTAGTTGGGATTCTGGCTGGATACAGGCGCCCGGTACACCGTGCCACATGCCTACCGCATCACAGCCCACCCCTCGGGTCAGCGTTGCCCACGGCCTCCAGCATACTACAAACACCAGAAACTACTTGCAACTCCTGGACAGAGGACAAGGGTGATTAAGAAGCCGAGAGGGTCCATTTGTTTCGGGCCCAATATGTGGTAGTAACTGTTTCATGGATCACAAACACAGAACTCAGTTCCTGAGGATGGCTGCCATGAGACAACCCACCATGTACTCCTACATGGCCTCTCACTGCTACCTTTACCAAATCGTGTTCACACACTTAGCTCACACACAGTTGGACATGTTCACACACTCTGATTCATCCCCAATGAATCAGACCTGACTCAACTCTAAGCAGTAGTAGGCATGACAAACAAGCATGAATGAGTAGGCACAACAGGGCTCAAACAACTCCTACTCATGCTAGTGGGTTTCATCTATTTACTGTGGCAATGACAGGTCATGCAGAGGATAAAGGGGTTCAGCTACCGCAACAAGTAACAGATGAATCGCTGTTGTCCTAATGCAGTAAAAGAGAGCAGGAGCGAGAAAGTGGGATTGTATCGGAATGAACAAGGGGGTTTTGCTTGCCTCGCACTTCTGAAGATAATATAGCTCTTCATCGGTGTCATTGATCTCATCGTCGAAACCACGTCTACTAAGAGGGAACAATTACCGGCAACAGAGAGGAAACACAATCAATGCAATGCAGCATTATGATGCTTGATCATGACATGGCAACATGCTGGTGTTTTGAGCTAATGCAACTAGCAACAAAGTTAAATGAAGTTGGTTTGAACCCTAAGTTCAAATCCAAACTCCATATGTGAAATTCAAATGCCATTTATATGATTTGGCCTAAACAGTAGATATAAGTTGTTCTAACATGCATGAAAATAGTACAGATGAATAGATTGGATTTTTCTGATCATTTTCCATATATAAATTATTTCATTCTGAGCTACAGTTATTTTTCTATGATTTTTAGAAGTTTGGGGTATTTTCTGAAATTCCCTGAAAAGAAATAAATCCAGAAATTACATTATTGCATCAGCATTACGTCATGCTGACCTCAGCAGGTCAACAGGCGCCACCCAGGTCAAACCTGACCAGTGGGGTCCACTGGCCAGTGACCCAGTGCCGATTACAGCGGCTGACACGTGGGACCAGGTCAACGGCCACGTCAGCAGGGTCAAAGTTGACACGTGGGTCCCACCGGGTTAAGAACTAATATAAACAGAAAATTAACTTAAGCTAAACAGGCACAGGGCCCACATGGCAGTGGCTCTAGGGTTGTTTAGCAGAGTCATTAGCGCTAATTAAACCGGGATTAGGCCGGCGGCTAATCACCGACGAGGCCAGAGGTGGCGGTGGGGCTCGAGATTGCGCTATGGGGCATGGTTCGAGCCGCGGCTAGGCGCGTCGGAGTGCCCTCGCCGGCGTGCATCGTTAGGTGGTGCTAGCCGGGCCTTTGGTGGCCGGAGGCGATGGCTACGAGCTCGGCAGCGGCGGCCGGCGTTCGGGCATAGGTGGTGCGGCGGCTACGGCGTGCAATAGAAGGAACAGAGAGGGGGAGGAGGAGCAGAAGCTCATAGCGGTTGCAACAGGCGTCAAAGCGAGCTCGGGGAAGCTCGGGAGGCGGCGAATCGACGGCGATAATCTCCGGTGGCTGATGAGGGAAACGATGGCGGTGGCGGCGTTGCAGCGCGTCCGGGACCTCGTGGCTCGGTGGAGAGGAAGAGGGGGTCGAGGCGGAGCCTCTGGGCACAACGACGAGGCGAGGCAGTGGCTGTGGCCACGGCGGTGCTCGTCGGTGGCGACGGCTGCGCTCGGGTTTGGGAGAGAGAGAGAGGGAGAGAGAGATGAGGCAGGGAGAGAGGGGAGCGGTCAAGAGGTCCAGGGGTCTACGTGGTGCCCCCAGGGCGTCGAGGAAGCGGCAGGAAGCAGGAGGTGGCCCGGCGCGTGGCCAGCGCGCGACGGCACCCGCCCGTCCTCCTGGCAAAGGAGGAAGACGACAGGGGAGGTGGCGGTGGTGGGCTGGGCCAGCCACTTGGGCCGCCAGGTGGCTGCACAGATGAGGTAAGCCCAGGTAAGTTCCTTCCCCTTTTATTATTTCCTGTTTTCTATTATTTCTGTAACTTCGGGGCTTTAATAATAATGCCAGGGCATTTCCAAAAATCATAAAACTAGTCATGGCTATTGTTTATAATATATCCAACAGTAAACATTTTAGATTATGATTATTTGAGAATTTAAAATATTTTATAGCATTTAAATGCCCAAATGCAAATACAATACAAATTAATTCAAAAATCCAGAATGGCCTAAAAATATGTGCATCATTTTTTGTCAGAGGTGCTGGACCAATTCAAAAATGATGAACATTTCTAAAGGCAGTTTGGGATCATTGAAAAGATTTAAGTTTGAACCTGGTTGAATTTCATTTGCTGCTAGGGTTTATTATCCCCCATTTCAAATTAAAGAAGTAATTTAGACAAGATGCATGGATGCTTGTGCCACTAAATTGCAAGCAATTCTAGGGCTGTGACAAACAGCGTGAACGATGCACCTACACCCCTGCCCCGGTCGAGGTTGTCCGGCCGGATTTGTGACCAGCCATGAGCTGCGAGAGAGTGTGGCCACCTATGTCTTGCTTAGATCTGGAGAGCATGAGAGAGTGAACAAGAGGAACCCTTGTAAAGCAAGCGCTAAGACTCCTGCTTATATATATAGTGGAGTGATTTTGTTGTACCAGCTTCAAAAAAATGCGCTCCTACATGTACTAGTGAGTGGGTGTGAGAGAACTAGTGCGTGCGTGCACCGCTTCTCTTCGTGAGAGTACAATATTCTATGCCCAAAGAACGTTCGCCGCAAGAGTAATAGTATAAGTGTGTGACATGTGAGCTAAAATAAAATGTGTGCGACGTCTTTTGTTTTTTAGAAGTTCTGAGGGTAGGGTGTGAAGAGCACATATGTGCGTGACGTCTACCTCTAGATAGACGGTGGGTGCGACGTGCGAGTCTGCGAGAGGACTCGGGAGAGTCGTGACTCGTGAGGGTGAGTGTGCGTGAGAGGGAGGGGGCACGTATCAATGCAATGCATGTGTCCGTAAATCGTTATCCGACAAACATTCGCCACAAGCCTTTTCCTGACGAACGTCATAAGAACCGTTAGATCGGCATCCGACAGTGTCAGTTTTGCCATGTCATTTAACAGAACAGACACTCCTCCTACACACAAATCTTCCACGTGAGTGTTAGCAACTGTCATATGCTCCCTCCGTTCCGAAATGCAGTCCATATAGCTTTATTGAAAATTCAAACCTCGCAAACTTTTACCGAGTTTTCGTGTACCAAATTGCACATGTAGAATACCTTGTATATATCATTTCATTCATCTTCGAGAGGTAACTATAAAGATGGGGGAGGAGTTTACAAAATAAGACCATCGTATCACCCGCATCAATTTCAACCATCCTTCGGTGTCGAGGAATATCATAGGAACTCTATATGATATGATTTTTATAGGATTTTTTCCTTTAGAGCCAATTGGTTCATAGGAATAGATTCATATACTCCACATTTCAAAGGAAATAAACATGATATCATTTCTATAGCTTTAGAGCCAATTAGTTCAAAGGAATGGATTCCTATACTCCCTTAATTTAAAAGGAAAATAAACATTAGCGTATATTCAATAGAAAAGTTCCTATGATCTGAACCAAATTACATATCTTTTCTAATCCCTCATAGGAATTGAGATACATGTCATCTCTAGATTCAATAGAAAAGTTCCTATGATGTGAACCACATGACATCTCTTTTCCAATCCCTACTCATAGGAATTGAGATGCTCCATGTCATCTCTTTCCCTACAACTTCCATGTATACATCTTCTATTCCTAAATAGATAGTACAACCCACTAGTAGCTTTTTCCAAAACATGCAACTATGGCACAAGAACTATATAGTGTGACAATAACTTTGAAAGATGGTCGCTAGATGAAGCTAATCCGACAGTGCAGAGATGGCGAATCCGAGCACTACTGGCTGTTGGATATCATCAACATTCCACCAGATCTGCCACATGTACAATTTATAAGACTCCATGGTTGAACTTAAGCATAATGCACAAACCTCAAAACACAAGCACTTCTCCTTTGTTCTAGAATCTTCTGTATCATAATTGTTTTTTTTCTAAATGAATTTCCATTATTTGTTTTTTACTTTATGCTTTACAATGCACAACCCCATGAATCTTAACATTTTTATAAAACTAATTGATTTTGAATGAGATGAACTATAGGAACTAAACGAACATCTACATCATGCATATATGACTCAAAGCTTTACATGCTATAGTGTGTATTTATTCATAATTTGGTTTCAAAATCTCATGCGTTCAATGCATCATTGCCTTTTGGTCAAACATACGTCCACAATTTTTTGTACGTATTATATCTCCACTGATCCCCGAACCCAAAATGCTGCCTCGTTCCCGAAAAACCAAGCGGCCCACACATGCATCGACTCGAACCCGTTTACTACGACGTGGTACCGCACACCGTAGTACTCTTTCAAACCCTACCGCCGCACTCATCATCGGTTTTCTTCAAGAGGACGAGGGAGAAGCCAATTTGTAGTGGAGGCGCTTTCAAAAAAATGATATGTAGTGGAGACCCCTACCCTAGGGTGCCCTAGGTAGCTGCCGCACGCATCATTGTTTTCTCTTTTCTTTATGCTCTTGCGCCCTAGAGTGAAATGATGGTTGCTTCATCCGTCCAGCTTAATGCAGGCCCTAGAGTGAAATGATGGTTGCTTCGTCCGTCCAGCTTAATGCGGGAAAGGTGGGGCTTTGTGATTTGACCCTTGTCGCTCATTTTCTACTACTGCGGCGCTATGATCGGGGTGCCTCCAGTTCCAACCTTTGCTCCGAACTATAATTTGGTGCATCGCACGTGGAACAAGACGGTGGATGAGCCACATGTCGGCCAAATGGGTCTTGTTAAGTGTCTCGCCATTTTGTGTGCGGACTGACCCTGCTTGAGTTGCTATGCCAACACGACAGGAGCAGCCTACCACTTCGTTTTGCTCCATGGTGAATCTCGACTATATTGATCTAAAAAGATACATGCTGAACTACCTTCTCCGTCTCGGTTTTTTATTTTTAGGCGTCTCGGTTTATAGGGCGTGCACGTAGTTCTAGGTCATCCATTTGACTAACTAAATATGAGTTACTAGTATGTCAGAAAAAGTACTAGTATATCATTGGATTCTTAAGCGGATGTAGTTGTATTTAAAAGTCGAGGGCGGGGCTTTTCCTGCATGGTAGGCGGGGCAGTTCCGCCTTGTCGGTTCGACAGAGACGCGAGAAGACGAGGGAGTAGGCTGCTGCAAATGTAGGGCTATGTGATTTGACAGCGAGCTACTGCTGGACAGGTGGGGCCCCGTGATTTGACTTGCCATTATCATTTTAACTGCGGCGCTACGACCGGCGTGAGTCTCCCAATTCCTGACCACCTCCATACAGGTGCCTCTCCCAATGCTCCACCATGTAGTTGAGGCTGGCTCTTGCATGAGAGCCCACTTCTCCACTTTTTCCTTGCCTATTTCCTCCACACATGCAAAAATGCCATGTAAAGCGGGCTTATAGCCCACTATTTTAGTACTTACTTACTCCTACAGGTGCTAAGCTTGCCACATCGGCATAAAGTCCGATGTGGCAAGTTTGGTGACCCAAGGAAGAAATGGTGCTAACGCGTGTACCTAGGTGAAAAGACAATTTTGAGTCTATAGCTAATTAAATGAAGCAAACTTAGCAACATCATTTCATTGGAAGAGGTCACTCCTTAGCAAATGCAATAAATACTAGTACTCCCTGTGTCCTAGTGTCAAAAATGTTCTTATATTATGGGACGGAGGGAGTACGAAGAAAGAGATAGAGAGGAGTAAAAAAATACAATTATAGCCAACCTTATAGCTAACCTTGTTGTAGTATGAGTGACCAAGTGATGACTATGTATGACATGCCAACATCAGATAGCCTAACGCACCATGTTAAATCTCCAAGGGCGCGACTGCGCGAGCGACACGACGGTCGTGGTAGGCGCGACCATGATACGGGCTGCTGGCAGCCCTTGGATCTGAGATCAAACGGTCGCATGCTAAGTTGCTAAAAATTTGCAGAATAACCCTCTAGGATAGGATATTCACCCATAGGTCTAGAATCACGCCATGCAACTGTTCGATCTCAGATACAAGGGCTCTCAGAAGCCCGTATCATGGGAGAATGGAAAGCCACTACCCTGCCGTTCGCACGCTGGCAGTTCGCTCCTACTCATCCCTGCACGTCCTTCAATACTACGGCGGTTCGCTCCTAGTCGTCCCGTCCATTCACATTATGGCAGTTCCACTAATCCTAACCCTCCTCCCAAATCCATGGCGTCCCAAATCTCCATGATCGACGGTGAGTACAAGGTTAGAACCATCACCGGCGATGAGTTTGACGTCATCTACACCCATTCTTCCGCGATGGTGAAAGGATGCCTTTCTCGATTCAGACGCACGTTCGAAGACTCAGATGATGAGCGGGTTGCTGGGCTAGATGTTGAGTACACCACAGTCCTGGGACGAGAGAAGGATCTAAAGGACAAAGAGAGGAAGAATCCCGCCATGATCCAGGTTTGCGTGCATGACTTATGCTTGGTCTACCACATATGCCATGCCAATGTTGAATGCTTGGATTTTAAGGACTTCCTCGAGAGCAACCTAGTCAAATTCGTTACTGTAGACTTTGGTAACGACAAAGAAGTCCTGGGTCGGATATGCCTCGTTGTAGGCAACACCTTCGACCTCCAGAAGAATCGGCCGGTGTCCTCTCGTCAGCCTTCAATGTTGACCCTGGCAGGAGCAATGGTTCATCCTTCGTACGGTAAACTGGAGAAACCTCATTACACGTTTCATCGTTATGCATGGCAGCAGAATGTACTAGATATAGACCACATCCACTACGCTGTAATGGATGGCTACCTTTGTTTCAATATCTACAAGGGTTGGATGAAGAGCAAGAGCCAAGTGTGCGGTTCAAGAAAAGAAGTATCGGCCAAGAGGAAGAGGGACAAGGACGAAGTCGAGGACGTGGACGAGGACTCCTCCGAGTGAGTAAGGTGTCAGTATCGTTGCTCATGGTGGTTCTAATGCAGTTTCTATTGGATTAGTTGCATAGTTTAATTTCAGGTGTGCTTAGTTGAATTTGAGGGTGTTTTGTGCTGAGCCCCAGCAGAACTATGTTATGTTTCTTCTCGTTACTTTAACTCCTCAGTATGATACATACTACTAGTATTTCTTTAATAGAATTTAGCACCCCAATTAAGCACGTACTAGCTTTTTTAATAGTACTATATGCATAATTTGGCGATGAGCGCTCTCTATATGTACCACCTTTTTGTTTAATTTCAATTTTTGCTCCACGGCGCAATCCATCGATAGTACTACTATACAAAAGTATACATTTTTTAAAAGGCTGGAGTAATGTTCATCACATATATAGCCAGTTAAATTCTCAACCTAGAACGACGTGCATGCCATGTAGTAAACTGATGCGGAGGAAGTATACTCCCTCCTTCTAGGTGAATAAGTCACCTTAGGAGTGGCAGCGCGACCTAGGTGGCTTTAGATTGGGCGAGGAGGAGCATCGGGAATAGCTGAACTTCCAATCAAAACGCTGTTATAAAACAAAGCAAAATCAGCAATTAATCACTAGTTATTAGGATGACTTTTCAGCTGTCCATGCAGGCCCACAGACGTGATTCCATGCTGGCCATGATGCATGCACTCGTCAAGGGGAGGGGTTTCCACGGGGGAGAATGAGGCAGCGAGAGAATCGAGCAAAATGAGGCAGCGAGAGAATCGAGCAAGATGCGGCCGCTCCTGAACGAGACTAAGACGGGATCGAGGAGAATTTAGTGTTATGCGCCTTATGGTTTTGGGAAAATCTGGATTTTGTAAGGTGACTTATTCACCTAGACGGAGGAAGTACTAAAAATGAGGTGATTTTACCGAGTGATCGGCGGGGGAGCATGGCCTATCATGCGGTCCCACGTGTCATGATGTACCAAGGCGATGCGCGTGTCCCTCTTGAGGCAGAAGCAATACTACGTGGTTTGAGATGATGGTGAACCAAAGTGTGAAATAATGGTTGCTTCGTCCATCTGGGAAGGTGCGGCATTGTGATTTGACGTCTCATTGCTCATTACTACTACTGGGCCGGTACGAGTGGGGTGCGTCCCCCCTGCTGTTCTGCACTATTATTTGGTGCTTGATACGTCGACCCGGTTGCTATATGTCCCACATTTCAGCGACAGGAAGTACAGAATTCATGAAAGGGAGCGTCAACGAAGGAGTATACTACAGAATTCATGAAAGGGAGCGACTTAGTTTTGGTAAAATCTATTTTTATGGAGTACGTACCCACTAGGGTTTATAGGGATCATCTAAAAAACATTCGTTTTTCCGTTTGATAAGTCTCAATTCTACTATACTAGTAGTAGTACCATTACATGTTGGATTTCGAGGTGCGTTAGATCACCCGACGCAAGCAGTGTCAAGAGGAAACTAACCAATGCATGTACAAGTTCATGGAAATTTAGTGGTAATTCATGCATTCGTTCTAATTAATGCCTCGGTAAACATAACTTCTTGAGAAAAACGAGCGTACTAATTACTTGTGCAAACTACGAAATTAATTCGACCACTCACCGTCTACCTTGGTTGGAGAGATTTTGAAACTAAGCCATAAGGCTAGCCATAGTGGGGATAACTAAGGTAGTAACTTAACACATCCCAAGACAATTTTGCTTATGTGGCATGTATTTAATGAGGAAAGAGGTGTTTGTGGTAACATAATATGTTACTGTAACATAACATTTTCCGAGGCAAAATGAATCTATGAGTTAATAAATGAAGCCATCTATGACACTAGTACTATGTTACTTTGCACTATGGAGGTAGTAACTTAGACTAGTATCATATGCATGATACTAGTATAAGTTACTCCCAACTATGACCAGCCTAAACTGGAAAGGAGGGAGTAGTAACTTTTGTCTCGATTACTATTTGTGGCCTTGTATAGATGCAAAATGTATTTTTTATAGTGGCCTTGTATAAGTAAATGGAGGGAGTACTAACCAAGGTACGTAGTAGGGACGAGGAGTAAACGGAGGGAGTAGTACTCCCTCCGTCTAGGTGTGTGGTCGTCTTATGAAAACCAAATAATCCCAAAACACTTTGGTGCGGTGCATTAAATTCTACCTCATTCTTGTTTCTTGACATATCAACCAATAAGAGATGTGGGGTGTGCATGCTTTTAATGACTTGAGACTACCAAACACGACATGCAGTGGTTAGTTCATTGCATGCAATGCTATTAATTAGCAAATGAACATTAAGTTCTCTCGTTCTCTCCTCCTCCTTGGTCACGGTGCACAACCTAAAATGACTTACTCGCCTAGACGGAGGGAGTAAAATTTTCTCCTCGTGCTGCGAGCCACCGCGCACGTGGGTGAGGGAGCGGGCGTAAGGCATGTAGTAGTAGGAGTACTACTACTACTACTCGTAAGCAAGCTTCGCCTCATCCTGCGAGCCACCGCGCCCGTGGGCGGGGGAGATGGCATACTGAGCAAGCTTCTCCTCATTCTGCGAGTTGACGGGACACATCAAAAGTACTCGAGTGTATAGAGCCTTGTCTCTAAGGTAGGCCCCACATGGTTTGTCTCTTTTTTAGCATAACACGTCAAGTCACAATTTGTTTGTTCACCCGTCGTAGACGATCCTCCCTCCACCAAGTGGAAACCAGTACACGTGCCAAATTTCCACGTGGGCTGCCTTTTTCGTACTGAAATGAGCTCCACCGTGTACCCGCGCGGGTGTGGTTGGCAAAGAGACGGGAGTACGTGCACCGTGCGTGCACCTCTTCTCTTCGTGCATGTCCCCCACCTAGACATAATGCGTCGTCCATCCCCATGCCTCCGCCCAGTCCGACCACCAGTCACCACCACGCCCCACTCCTCCTCACCTTATCTCTCATCTCTCTCCCTCCATTTTTATATACAAGGGGCCACTATCAAAATTAAAATTTGCAGATATACAAGGCCACTAACACTAATCGATGCATTATTAATGGTGTTTGCCTCGTGGTACTAGCAAAGGAGGACATTAATTATCCCTTGCATGCATGCGGGAGTTTGTAAAAAAATGCATCTTGATGTTCCGTGCAATGCACGGGCATCTTGCTAGTCCATGAAAACAACACATGGCAAAATTCCATGGCGAACGAGGGATTTGAATCTGGTGGGAGGGGCTGTTTGGATCTTGCCCGGGGTAGCCAAAATATTGGCGACCCTTTTGTCCACCGGTGCCTTTGCCACCGATGAATGAGGAATGGCTCAGGTGCTCATGCTGTCATGCATCCTCCAGCGCGCACGTTGGAGACGAGCTCGCACGAGCTGTGTTTTTTTGTCCCACAACGCCGCCCGAGCCGCCCGCAGACCGACCGGCGACCCACAAATTACGACATCCAACCGGACGAAATTCACGCAAACACGTAGACAAACTGATATTCCATATAAACAACGACGAAAATCATATAAAATACCGGATTTTCATACAAACATGACGAATTTCATTACGTTCAAATGAACTACACGGTGCTAGTTCTGGACAGCACATGTATATAATACCTAGCCCAAATGGATGCCTGCCGATCTATTTGTGTTCCTCATGTCCGACAGCACAATCACCGGACTGCCAGGAGCCCCGGAGGTATATGCTTCAGCGCAAAGGACGGCTCGCTTCCCCACTGCCCAACTGATATCATTGGCTGGTGCCGAAGATGATGGTGGCCGACACCGGTTCGAGTTCATCACCGGCCACTACTTCGCCATGGCCGGCACCGGCTCGATTCATCCTAACATTCCCCTCTTCCGTGGAGCCCATGCGGGGTCAACGAAGGTCCTCGCAACAAAAGGATCCGGCAAGACACCTGCTGTGTACGCTGGCGTCGCCTCCGCGGTGGCCTTCATGGGACCTAAGCGGCGGCGGCCTCCCATGTTCTACTTCTCCTTGATGATGGCGGCGGACGCAGAGGCGCTGACCACCGACTCATCGCTCTCCGCGCACCTGGCTTCTGTCGCTGCTTGCATGGTGCAGCCGCCGGGATGGGAGTCTCGGCCACAGAAACGGGAGACGCGGTACGAGGCAGCGGCATGGACGGCAGCCACGACGCTCGTGCACCACTCCTCGTCGAGCTGGCCTAGAGCAGCGAGTTGCTGAAGCGCGCGCCGGCTTGGGGCGGCAACTGGCTCTGTCAGGCGAGGGGAGGGAGGTGGATCAGCGAGCTGCATAGCTCGTATCCGGCGGGCTACCCAGCCGGCTTGGATGTGGAATAACTACTCTTCGTAAGCCATTGTAAGAGTGGACAAAATGGTGGAGGAGATAGGGGAGCGGTGGAGGTGTGCGATTCTTGCCCGGTGTTTGGCCTCGTTTAAATAGGAGATTAAATAGACGGCGGGTGGGAGGAGCTCGTCCGGCGTTGCATTTAACGTCGGCCCAGTCATGAACGGACGTGTGTCCAGAGTGGGTTTCTCGGCTTCAACACGGGCGGGTTTCACGGAGGCGTTTGAATGCGGCACGGAGGTATGTTTAGCCGGGCTCACAGCGAGTGGCGCCCTCGACTCTGACCTAGGACACCGCGCTGTTCTTCCACTAATGTGTAGGCTCTTTGGGTTCATGGCCTGCATGTCAGTGACCCAACGCAGGCAGCGCACAGCAGAGGAACCTTTGGTGGGCCAGGGTGGTCAGAAGCGGGCATTTCATAAACCGATGATTGTTCATTGAGTGTGACGTCATCTATTTCATGTAGATAAGCCTACTATGTTGATAGCCCGTTCGATACATTGTGATTCATAAAGACCGCTGCAAACATCAATATTCTTCTTATCACAGATAAGATTGATTAATACCCGTAACAATCCATGTCCTTAACAAAGGGTGCATGCACGTATAGGTTGAGCGTGTGTCCTGCGTCGTGTTCTATGTGCATGCAGGCGTGCTAGTGTTGCATGCGTGCATGGGTACATTTCAGTGTTGCATGCATGGGTGCGTACGTGCATGTGTTCGTGAGTGCATGTGTACGTGTCAGTGTTGCACGCCAGCATGCGTGCATGTGTACGTGTCAGTGTTGCACGCCTGCATGCGTGCGTGTCTTGCGTGTGTGCATGTGTACGTGCGGGGTAAGGCTACACGTTAGTCGACTGACATTTTCATCTCTGGTCATTAGATTTTCCAGCCGTTGGATACGAAATCATGGGCCTCCAGTTTATCATCAAACTCCACCCCCCGTGAGCCGCCAGCCCCCGCCGCCCGCGGCCGGCCCGCCCTCCCCAAAACCACTCCCCACCGCCGGTCCACTGCCGCACCGGCCATCCCTCTAGCAGCCCCCCATGCCGACCTTTTTCTCCGGCGATCCCCACCCACCGCCCAATGAACGCCCCCCCAACCGCCGGTGACTGCCAACCAGAGGTCTCACGACTGCGAATACCCACCGACCACTAATTTATTACCATTTATGTCCTTCATATACGCGCTGACGGGTGGGCCCTATGGTAATGTGCGCTGCTGAATGTGGACCGTTTGACTGGTCAATTGATCGTGTTATCAACAAATTACGGAGCTGTATGGTGAGCTAGTGACCATATGATCACCCTAAAATGTACTCCTATTTTATTAACATAGTACAGACTCAAACTACCATTTCTTTCTTTCATATACGGGCTAACAGGTGGGCCCCACCATTACGCGCCCAGATGGTGCAACACTAGTTGCGCCGCGTGGAACGTTTGACTGGTCAATTGATTGTGTCATCAACAAAATACGGAGTTGTAGGGGTGAGCCAGTGACCGTATAATCATGACATGTATTTGTTTAACACGGTACAGACGCAAGGGCTCATATATACGCGCAAGCACTCACCGCTATAAGCGCACACACGCGAACCCTACCCCTATGAGCACCTTCGAGAGAGTGGGCCAGCATATATGATCTTGAGATTTTAGGAAATCACCATAGGTGCCTCGTAGTCGAGTGGAACATCTCCTCCCACTGAACGTGCATCGCCGGAAAATACTGAAATTAACACAAGATAAATGCGAGCACCGAGACTTTAACCTTGGTGGGCTCGAGAAACCACTGTCCTCCTAATCATCCAACCATATGTTGGTTAGAACGACAAAATGTATGTGGTGACCGTGATGAGCTTATTCTGAAGTCCAGTGACCATATCGTGCTTTTGCTTCAAATACAATGACCGTAAGTGTCGTCAACAAAATATGGAGCATGCATCAAATGCAAAGTCCGTCAGTGTCATCAACAAAATATGGAGACGTATCGTGAGCTAGATACCGTTGTACTATTGTATATGCTTATTTTTTTAGCGTCCGATTGCGTGTGTGGTGCGGTGGGCACATCATTTTGTAGTGGGTCAGCATGAAGACTCATGGGTCGGTTCCATCCTGCACCACATATAGGTTGGACCGAGACGTGTTATACGAAGACCTATGTGGAGGACTCGGCGTACAACACAAAGCTACCAGAGTCGCGGAGGATCTATCCCCATTGGTGATAAGCCGACTATATATGATTTATAACCCTAGGCCCTTAGTATGTTATACAAGCTTGGGGGCTAGTTCGTCGATAGTATACACACATGCACAATGCCTAGTACTCATGTGTACTTTGTACACACCCCTATCACTAATATACAGTAACAGGAGTAGGCTCTTTCTTCAACTACAAGGGTCCGATCCCAACTAGGGTAAAAATTTGCCTCGTATTACCATCCAGCCTAACAGCCAGGGATATCCTTCCGAATGATACGATGAAATCATATCTGCCAACTACTAAGAGAGAGGTGTGTCGGGGGGGGGGGGAGGCAATGTGTGCGAGAGAGGCCTAAAGATAATGTGCGTGCAGGAGACATGTAGGCACATATATGTGCATATAGAGGGCTAGTAGAGACTGTGCGTGTGTATATATGCATGCGAGAGAAATTTTGTTTTCCAACTGAGGTTAGTGAAAAGAGTGGTACATAGTAGTCAGAAAGAGAGAGAGAGAGAGAAACAAAGAGAGCATGTGCGTGAGACACCTCGACACCCTGAGAGAGATTGTGAGCATGTGTGAAAGATCAATGCCGATGCATATAAAGTGTGTGACCTTATGCGTTAGATAGAGAGGTATATAACGCGTTTGTGAGAACGGGGCGAGGCATAGTGCATCTACGTGTAAAAGGCGGTTCTACGCATTAAATTAAAATATAAATGGCATTATTATTTTTGGATGAGATCATGAATTTTGCAAATTGCGTATGGACGAAAATCGGTCTATCAGGCACCCATACTCTATTGAATTCTAGCATGTCCATGTGTTTATTTCATATTATCAATCCATAGAGTGAGAGCGGTTTGAAATACAGGCAATGGATGCTTTTGCAATTCATATATAAACATTAATTAGTGCACTCCATGTTGTTAGTGTGAAGCACTTTATACATTTGTCACTTGCATGGATACATTCCAAATTGCTAGCTACAAAACAGAATACATGTCGAATTCAACATAAAGGGGGTTTCGAAGATTCGAATTCATAGGAAGTGCATTCATCTATTTGAACCAGAGATAATGGGATTTGAAAATCAGATGTAAAAGGGGGCATCAATCTTTGTTGTGAGTTTGAACATGCTATATATATTCATACGCATATCTAAATTTTTTATTTTTTACAACCAAGGAGATTATATCTGGAACCATGCATGAACTAAGGTAAGTTGCATATTTTTTAATATATACTCGTGTACAATGTATATTCAAATGTACCCCCTCCATTCCAAAATAATCGTAGCTTTAGCATTTTCAAGAGTAAAGATTTGTGAAGTTTGACAAATCCTAAAAGTTCAATTCAAGAGAACCGAAAACGTTAATGCTTCTGCTCCCAAATATTGAACGAAGTGCCAAATAGGCCTCTGGTCACCCGAAACCGCGCGAGACTAATGCTTGGTGGTAGGAAATTACTGTCCTAACTCTAGCATGTGTAGCCTATCGGCCCGATGTCCAAAGGTCTAAACCGGGGTAGGTTTGTAACTTCACCAAGACGCCAGTCTCAGCCGCCTCCGAGAAGCATTTATACGCCGTGGGCGCCTAAACACCCATGCGCTCAGCCGAAATCTATCCCGCCCACATTTGGGACACCTGACATGACTGTCCTACCCCCAACCCGCAATATGTCCAAAATTTTAGATGGGGGCAAAGTTTGTAACTTTCCCAAATTTCAAACAAGCGCCTCTCAAACCGAAACATTGTTCCCCCTTAGTTCCCCACCTCCCTCCGTTTCCCCATTCATACTCCATGGGTGCAAAAATGCCCTCTCCACCAGCCGCGAAACCCCAGCCTCCTCCATCCTCCACCCCATAGCGGCCAATCCACCGCCACCCTCCTCCATCACACCGGAGCCAATACCCCGACGTCGTCGTCCAATGCAACCGCAACCGCAACGCCCTCAAGGACTTAGCAGCTAAAGCCGAGGCAGAGCTGCCTCCACGACGCCGACACCGACGTGCGCCGTACCAGAACCACTCCGACCACGTCGTCCTGCGCCTCACTGCTGCGGCTCCACTGTCGCAACCATCCACCGCACCGGAGCTCTTCCCGCTACACTGTCGTTCGCCGCCTCGGATCTGCTTCCCCGCCGCCGATAGACGGCCACCGCACCACACTCAACAACTTGGCCATGGGTTCGGCCAAGGCTGCACCGTCCTCCACAACTTCTGGTTTCCGGCGAACAACAAGAAGATCGTCGGAAAAACAGAAGGAGGACACAACACTGCTAGCAGAAAGAGGTACTCATCTTCCCTTATTCGTGCAAATCTTACGTCTCCGCTCACACCGTATTCATCCCACGAAAGAAACTAGTAGAGCGCTTCTTACTGCATCTTCTTCGTGATACTAAATGCACAAGGGTTCCTCCCTTTTACCATTTCACCTTTGCTAGAGGTTAGTAGCCCGCCTGGATTTCAATTCAGGGTCAGTCGAACCACAATTAAAAGAAGCAGCGCCCGCTTAGGCGCGCGGAGCACCTAGTCTGTCTGTTCCCCGGGGAAGCAGCGCATCGGTGTCTATCATAGGGGCGTGGGGCGCAGGAGCTGCTTGCGCCCGATCTGGAGGTCGGCGGGGCTTGAATGGATGGCCGGGGGGCGGTGCCAAGCACGGCGGTGCGGTGAGGTCGAGGGGAGGGCGCAGGCAGGGGAGGAATACTGGGCCGGTGGTCGCTGGCGTTTCGAGGAAGATCGTCAACACTGACTGGCTGGAGGTATATGAAGGTGATCTGCCCGTTATTTGTACATCGGACGGTGCAGAAAAAATCGACTGACCTATTTGCTTTCAGTCGACTGTTATTTTCATAGAATCCTGTAGTAATTTAGTGTGTTGTGCATGTTGTAGAGCTATCATATGTCTCTCGTCATTTATTTCTCACCGACCTGCTATCTGCTACCTTTACACTGTACTAATTATGCACACACTTCACCCATACTCACACTATTGTTTTTTTATGCATGGGTATTTCAGACTCTGACGTAGTGTTGATGAATGCAGAAAAGAAAAGACAGAAGTCGCTCTAGTGTA
The DNA here is from genome assembly GCF_018294505.1 of Triticum aestivum. Classification (NCBI taxonomy): domain Eukaryota; kingdom Viridiplantae; phylum Streptophyta; class Magnoliopsida; order Poales; family Poaceae; genus Triticum; species Triticum aestivum. Next base: position 421,740,403 of record NC_057795.1, on the reverse strand, counting down.
ATTCGAAGATAAGCACTAAGCGTTTTAGCGCTCTAATGGGTGCAGTGTCAGCAGTTGGAGACAGTAAATGTAGCTCTGTAGTTGATGATCTCAATTGCCACACACAACTGTCACACCCAAGATGCGACCCTATCCTAAAGGAACTCGAAGGTCCCACCAAGGATAGAAGCGCTTCTTGAAGACGCTTTTGCAAGGTGGATATCTGTTGTGGAGTTGTCACGGCAGATGTCCTAGTGTAAGGACTTAATCGCGAGGCCAACGCATCTATGTGGTAGCTTGAGAGGGGTTGATCGGGACGAGAGATGCAACACGCAAGACAAGAATTTAGACAGCTTCGGGCCCCGGGAAACATCATCCGGTAACAACCCTACATGTTGTTTGTGGCTAGGTCTCATTATGATCATGAGAAAGTCGCCGGTAAGCTGGCTCTTTGTGTCTAGCCCTAGAGATTGTTCTTGTTCCTTCCCCTCTTTGGGGAGCCCTGCCCCTCCTTATATGAGTTAGAGGGGCGGGTTACACGTGGAGTCCTAGTAGGACTAGGACTAGTCTATCTTTTCTTACAAGTTGAATACAAGTCCGGGTCTTGCTTCCTCGTAAAGGAAATATTCCTTACACCTTTCTTCTTAAGTCGGCCCACCATCACATGACCCGGCCTACTGGGCCTTGAGCCTTGTCATCCGTTTGACCCGCCCGCCAGGTCTCCAATGAGTCACAATGTCCAGGAGGGTTATATGTAAACCACCATGTCCAGGCAGATCGCCAGTGAGTCGCCTAGCTCCAGTCGGGTCTTCTGGTGAATCGCCAAGTCTGGACGGGTCATAACTCCGGCCGGGTCATACCACGGGGTATATCCCCGACATTAGCCCCCAGTTTAATTTGGATTTATCCATGTTAAACTGATCCTGCGAAATAAACACCAGAACAACTTTGATAGGTTGTGCTCCGGGTTAAAAATTCTGGTAAGCCGGCACCTGATCATCCTGAATTCCTTGCACTCCGGGTTAAATAATCTCCTGAAACAGGACCTGATTATCCTTAAGTCCAATTGTCATTTCCTTCATCTAGAAAATCTGGGTCAAATAAGCTAGCTTCATACTCAATTTGCTGATGTTGGTTTCTCATAGAAAAATATTGTGAAGAATAATCCACTTGAGTCGACTTCCAAGGCGCCGGGTTAAATAATTTTGCTCTTCAAATACTCATCTGATATTCAGCCGGCTTGAAGATGTAAAACTTTCCAGTTTATCATTACCAAAAACTGCCTGATTATAAAACAGACGATGCCGGGTCATAATTGTTGTTGACACCGGTTTATGTAATTGATCCTCCTGATTTGCTCAAAACTGATAACTTGAAGATTTTTTCTCCCTTATATCCATATTACCTGTAGCCCCCAAGTCTTGAGCAGAACAAAGTGATGGTTTAAGACTTGCTCCAATAAATGTTGCAACCTTGAAGAAATCCGGTTTATTCATCTCAATCATATAAACTGAATATTCCACACATGTAGCCCCCAAGTGTCGCGTTGTCATGCTTGCAGCAACCTGGGACTTGTAATTGCTTTATACTCATGAAAACTTCAACTAGTGTAGCCCCCAAGGGCCGGGTCATTATGCAAATAATGAGCAGGGACTTTGTAGATATAACCATGTAAATTTGAACAGCAATGTGTAGCCCCCAAGGGCCGGCTTAGTAAGATAATACTGAGCTGGGATTTTGTATATAATTGATAATAACATCATATAATATAGTCTCCACCATGGGGCTTGAACCCACGTCCACAAGGTTAAGAGCTTTGTACTCCAGCAACTAAATAGTGGACCGTTCAATATAATGGATTAATGCTTGTGTACCTTGAATTTTTGACAGGAGCAATTGGTAGCCCCCAAGGGCCGGTTCATTACAATGGGATGAGTCGGGTCTTTAATAATTTGATCAAAAATGACTTTACATTAGCCCCCAAGTGCCATGGTGTATGCTGGCAGTGACATGGGACTTGCATATTTGATATAATCCCAATCTGAATAATATAGCCCCCAAGTGCCGGGTCGTAAGCCTGCAGCGACTCGGGACTATTCCTTCCATTGTAGAATAAATCATATCCATTGATAAAAATGCCGTTGCGCTAAAGTGACTTTTTAGAAAACCTCAATCATAGCACTGGTTATTGATAATCACAATAGAAATCCAGCCATGTTGGCTATTCGAGATTTGAATAATATAATCCGGTATGAAAACCTCAATCATTCAATATCATCATGAAAATCCAGCCAGTTTTGGCTATTAGAGATTTTAATACCTCATCGATTGACAAGTAAATCCGGAGTTTAAATACTTGGTGGCTCTTGGCTGATGGCGATTTAATACGCCTCCATTGTAAACCGGAATTTTTATAACCCGACGGCTTATAGCCTTTGAGAAAAATCCAGAATGGATCATCACTTTGAAGTATCATCTTTGGTAATGAGCTTGAACTTAATCATTTATATGTCACATTTCTGCAAATCCTGCAAAGAGTTTAAACAACCTATGCCCTGGCGACTTATCGTCAAAAACCAGGGTGGGTAACCACCCAAATGTAGTCTTATCCTGCACACAAGTAGATCACAAGAACCATTGGCGCTTTAACGCAGGGCGGTTCATAATACCTCACATATAACCACTGTGATATTGAATTTGTACTGCCGGTTTACATCGCCTGTGTAGTAAGGGTGATAACCCAATCCTTAGAAGCCAATGCTTCCATATAAATGATGGTTGTCGTAAGCTGGCGACTTATAGTCAAAAGTCAAGATGGGTTAATCATAAAATACTTATATACATTTGAGATATAATCCCCAAAAGGTCTCAAGTTAAGTAATTGTGGCTACAATAAACTTTACCAGAGATAGAATAAAACTTTTTGAGGCTTCTGATTGGGATACGATCAGTAAACCGTTCCAAAGGGGTTAAGCTAAGATTCGAATACGATCATATAGCCCCCAGTGGCTTTGGCGATGCTGATCAAGTGGGTATCGACAGCTATGTTCTCTTTGGTTCGAATACGACCTATGTTTGAACAGGAAGCCCCCAAGTGACCATAAGAGTTGTTTAATGACGCTGGTTCGAATACGACCCACGTCAGACCCAAAGGGGTTAAGCTATGATTCAGATATGATCAAGAAGCCCCCTAGTGGGTTTGGCATAAAGGCGATCAAGAGGGTATCGACAGCCATGTTCTCTTTGGTTCGAATACGACCTATGTTTGAACAGGAAGCCCCCAAGTGATCATATAAGTTTTGGTATTGTGCCGATCAAGAGGGTACTGATAGCTATGCTCGATGAGCAAGAAGCCCCCAAGTGATCACAATAAGATAAGCCGTAAGGACTTAATCGCGAGGCCAACGCATCTATGTGGTAGCTTGAGAGGGGTTGATCGGGACGAGAGATGCAACACGCAAGACAAGAATTTAGACAGCTTCGGGCCCCGGGAAACATCATCCGGTAACAACCCTACATGCTGTTTGTGGCTAGGTCTCATTATGATCATGAGAGAGTCGCCGGTAAGCCGGCTCTTTGTGTCTAGCCCTAGATATTGTTCTTGTTCCTTCCCCTCTTTGGAGAGCCCTGCCCCTCCTTATATAAGTTAGAGGGGCGGGTTACAAGTGGAGTCCTAGTAGGACTAGGACTAGTCTATCTTTTCTTACAAGTTGAATACAAGTCCGGGTCTTGCTTCCTCGTAAAGGAAATATACCTTACACCTTTCTTCTTAAGTCGGCCCACCATCACATGACCCGGCCTACTGGGCCTTGGACCTTGTCGTCCGTTTGACCCGCCCACCAGGTCTCCAATGAGTCACAATGTCCAGGCGGGTTATATGTAAACCACCATGTCCAGGCAGATCGCCGGTGAGTCGCCTAGCTCCAGCCGGGTCTTCTGGTGAATCGCCAAGTCTGGCCGGGTCATACCGCGGGGTATATCCCCGACAATATCATTACATCAACATTACATAATCAATAAGGATACATACAAAAGGCATACAAATGCTGCAATAACACATCAAGGCAAGTTTAAATGAGGCCGGGAACAACATATAACAATTCTGGTAAGTCCTCATATGCAAATTTCGAAATTGGTCCATATCTGAATAAACCTTACATTCAAGTTGTTAAACAGCAAGTTAAGATGCACCAAGATGATCTACACGAGATTATAGTCAAGTTACATATAAAGTTCATTTAATTTGGAGCTACGGCCTAGAAGATATGAGCAAAACAAGTTAAACATGGCATTGATGCAAAATGCATACAAACATCAAGCAAACACCTCAAAACATGGGTGCAACATGATAAGATGAATCTTCATGCAAAATCAAGCAAGTTTCATATAGAGCACACTCAAAACGGAGCAACGATTCAACACATACACTTTATACAAGTCATAACAACAATATGTCCATAACAGCAACAAGGCATATTGCAAGGATCAAAACAACATGCTACAGTACCACAATATGAAAACAAAAGGCATGGACATGATGTACAGGTAAAGCATGACAAAACATAAACACTGAGCTATCTCCATAAATCACTAGAACATGCTCAAAAAGGCATGGCAAGATTGCATATAATAACAGTTTCAGACTTTGCAGGAATAACATCAGGTTGCAATGTTTAGAGCTATCAAATGACATGTTACAGGAACTTAACATGGCAAACAAGGGCATTTCATGAATCTACTAAATGCATGGAACAAAAGTCCTTTAATGACCATGAGTCAAAAAGGAATAGAAGATATGATGGCACCCATGTAAACATGGCAAGTTATATGACAGATTCATACATGGCAGGAACAACAATAAGTAGGAATGTTGGTGATCTTGTACCACTCACCACAGAGCAATACATGGCATGACAAGGTGACTAACAGCACGATGACATGTTTATTAAGCTAAAATGGCAATAACATAGTCATGGGTTGCATGGATCACTAGCAACACACATGGCAAAACTGAACTTAACGTTAACAGGCTGACAGCAACATTATTTAGCAACTTTGGAGCAAGATTACAACAAGCTACAGCAGGATATAAATGCAACAAGGGGCATGGATGGATAGAGCATAACATGTATAACAAAATATCCTTAGTGAACATCTCCAGATTAGGCATAGAATGACTTGTAGCAGCAGGTTTACATAGCATCACGAAATAACAGATTCAGTCTAGCAAAACAGTAACACCAAGTACACTACTTAACAAGCTTGATGCACTCACTACACAACTGACAAAAATATCTGGATGGCACCCCTGTAAAGATGGCATGATGTAGTTCAAAACACATGTAGACATCAAGCTCATAGGATGCACAAACAAAATGCAACGAAAAAGACAAATCACCAAGTTATAACAGTTTCCGCAAATTAACATCATATAGCACTCTTGCAACGATGATTCAGGCATGAAGATGAACTCAAAAAAACATGGCACAATGGAATCAAATGTAGAGCATCTCATGGTGAGCATTTTGATATATTACACGAACAAAACGGAGCAGTATGCAACAAGTTATGGCATGGCAAAGGATGCATCAGAAAGTCAGGGACTTAGTCAAATTTTCGGAAAAAAACAGAGATGAGCGGGATTGACTAAATGACGCTCGGGGCGGAGGATTGGGCCGGCGGGGAGCTCACCTAATGGGCCAAAGCCCGGGATGGGGAGGCCGGATGACATATGAGTGCCGGATTGCAAAACGGACAACGGGGAAAATGCTCGGATGCATGAAACGAACATGTATGCAAAACAATGCACATGATGACATGGCAAAAAGCAACACGCAAGCAAATGACATGGCAACAATGACGAATAAACGGAAGACACCTGGCGCATCGAATCCGGGGCGTTACAACACTCCTCCACTAACAAGAGATCTCGTCCCGAGATCTTAGGACCAAAACTAAAAGGAAAAGGGATGAGGTGAAACAAGAAATCAAGAAAAGAAGCAAAGAATCGAGCACTCGAGAAGAAGAGAGGAACGACGAGAATGACGAGAATCGAAAGCTCAAGGAATCAGATAGACTATGAAACTACTCCAGTTAGAACGAGATAAGAAACGAATAAGACTGAAAGGATTTAGGCAGCAGTCCGGCTAAAAATGGAAGGATTAGAACATGAACTTCGCAAGATGGGATGACCTTGACGACATAAGCAACGCAATGCCTCCGGAAGAACTGAAAGAATGGAATGAAAAGAACTTAGAAGGAAGGATTGAAAGAATTTGAATATCTGAGAAGAACGAAGAAATGCAAAACTCCACTTCAGAAGAAATGAAGAATTAATTGCACTTGGAAAAGCAAGAAGGAAAGATACTTGAGCTCCTTCGATAAGAATCTTGATGAACACTTGAGGAATGAATTAAATTATGACGAGCCACCATGAAGAACTACGGTAAAAAAAGGATGACGAGATAAAATGAAGGATGAAAGAATAAGATGAGCATTGCGATGATTTAGATAGAGGTTCCGACGAAATGGCCGAGGAAATTTGAACTCCGGAAAAGAAAAAATGAAAACACTTGGAACTAGAATTTATTCATCGAGAACAAACTCCGAAGAAAAGGGATTACTAGACGATGATGAAATAAGAATAAGAATTACGTTATGCTTATCCTCATCCAATTTAACTGGTGATGAGCGGATTTGGCATGCAACTTATTCCTCTTGAAAAGGGTTGAGAAATGACATATCGCAAACTTGAGAAGGTCTTCATGAACCACCGGTAGGATTGAAAAGAACGAAAGGATTAATATGATGACAAAGGAAAAAGAATCTGAGTGAACCACCGTAAGAATTCAGAAATGACTGATGAAAGAGACTGAATCACCGTGAAGAATTATAAGAACCAATAAGTTAGAGGGGATTTAGATGCAACAGAACAAAGAGATCATGAGCTGATTAAAGAGCACTTGAACGAAGCACCGGGATAATTGAATAACGGTAGCTGAAATGTGAGGACGAAGAATTCTTCTGGAACGATGGCCTCTGGTGAAAAGAAACGGGAAAACAACTTCTGACATACTCCGGATGGGTAAGAAAACAATATCTGACAATCGGAATAATTCGCGAGGATAATAAGAAGCTAGAACCATGAATCTTCGGGAGAACCGAACAAGATTTAGAGGAAAAACTCCGGTAGAATGAAAAGCGAAGAGGTTGAGCCAACAATGAAAATGATTTGAAATCGATCTTGGAGAAGGCATGTGACTGATGGGATCCATTCTTACGTCACACTTGAAAAGAGTTGAGAATAACTCCGGGGGGATTAGAAGAGTCAGGTAAGATCCTGGGAAAAGACTTGTGGGTTAGGGCCCACTAAAAGAAAAACACCGTTTGTTGGGGATATGCCGCGCGGTGTAACCCGGCCGGAAGTATAACCTGGCCGGACTTGGCGACTCACTAATGACCCGCCTTGACTGGACGACACACTAAGTGACCCGCCCGATCCTGGCGACTTATGGGTGACCTGGCAAGCGGATCAGAGGAGCGACAAGACCCGGGGGCCCAGGAGGCTCAAGGCCCAGAAGGCCGGCTTAAGAGGTAAGGCGTGAGGAATATCTCCCTTACAAGGAATCAAGACCCGGACTTGTATCCGGCTTGTAGTACAAGATAGGCTAGTCCTAATCCTATTTGGACTCCACATGTAACCCGCCCCTCTAACTTATATAAGGAGGGGTAGGGCTCCCCAAAGGGAAAAGAAGAACAATCTTTAGGGATAGACACAAAGAGCCGGCTTACCGGCGATTCCTCTCATGACCATAATGAGATCTAGCCACAAACAGCATGTACAGTTATTACCGGATGATGTTTCCCGGGGCCCGAAGCTGTCTAAATCATTGTCTCGCATGTTGCGTCTCTCGTCCCGATCAACCCCTCTCAAGCTACCACATAGATGTGTTGGCCTCGCGACTAAGTCCTGACAATAATGACATCTGGCGTGTTAATTCCACGACAGTTGGCGCCCACCGTGGGGCACGCGCATGGTGGTGTTGAGTTCTTGAAGGGCGCTATCCCAGGGATCGAGAAGCTCCGCCCAGATTATTGAAGAAGTTCCGGTCGACTTATCGGAGGGTTCCGTCTAAATTGCAGAAAAGGTTCCGACCGCCTCGACGAAAGGTTCCGTCTGAATTGGCGAAAAGTTATGACCGCCTCGACGAAAGGTTCTGTCTGAATCGGCGAAAGGTTCCGACCGCCTCAACGAAAGGTTCTGTCTGAATCACCAAAGAGTTCTGATCGCCTCGATGATAAGTTCGGTCCGAATCGCCGAAGGATTCTAGCCGAATCGCCGAAAGGTTCCGTCCAAGTCATCAAAGAGTTCCGACTTAGGCTACAGAAAAGTTCCGGATTATCAAAAAGTTCCGTCCGGATTATCAAGACGATCCGTTTCAAAAGTTCTAGATTATCAAAAGTTCCTGCCGGATTATCAAGAGGTTCCGGTAAAAAAGTTCTGGGTTATCAAAGGTTCCGGCTGGATTATCAAGAAGTTCTGGTTCCAAAAATTTCGGCTCAAAAAGTGCCGGCCGGGTTATGTGGAGAGCTCAGGCACTAGAAGACCCAGAACCAAATTAACTCTTTTATCAAAAAACAAAAGCGGCACTATGCATTATGGCGTCAAAATCCGGCAAAAAATACCAGGTGATATCCATCCAATTTACTATTATCAATATTTATTAATTTTTTGAAAACAACTACTCTGCCTATAGTGTTGTTATATACAGCCATCGCCTCTGCGGTCCGGTTTACATCAACGCGCCAGCCGGCTCGCCCATCAGCACCACCTTACAACACCACACATGACTCGCCTGTTCGCCCTAGTAGCCGGTTCACGCGTCCTCACCGGCTTACAACGTGGATGACAGCTTGCTCGTCCGCGCCGGCTTACAAACGCCATGGCCGGTTTATCGGTTTGTTCCCCCGGCCGATTCACCCGTGAGGGATTTCGGTTTCACCTAGGGATCATCAATTTCATGGCAGATTATTTTTCGGCCTAAATAAATCAGGTGATATCCATCCAAGTTTGTTTTATTATCACATGTTGTTTTTGTCAAAGAACAAGTTTATCTTTGCCTTGGTCTGCAATATTGTTTATGCAGGGCAATTATTTATGACAAAAAGTGATAATATATCGCGGAGGTGGAGACACGCCAACATCTTTTGGCGTAGGTGGTCGTCGTTACTCAAAGGACTCCCGCATCGGCTTACAACACCGTGGCCATCTCTCACGATCGCGCCGACTTACAGCGCCGTGGCCGTCTCTCGCGACCGCACCGGTTTACAACGCAGTGGCCGTTTTTTATGACCACGCTGGCTTACAACAAGGAGGACAACTTACCTGCCCGCAACGGTTTACAGCACCGCGGTTGAATCATCTGTCGGAGCCGCCTTTGATGTTGCAGTCGTATTTACGGCCCGTCTCTTGCGGCCTGGTCTACATCAACACACCGGGCCGCATTTTTCTGGATGAGCTGTTTATTGAGTATGAGCAAGTCACTACTTGGGAAGCCCGGTCTCTCTTCCAACAGATTGGAGGAAAATCATTATATATTATCAAGCGCCGTCTACACTGGATGGCTCAATGGATAGGTGCACAAGTCGCCGGCACTATGGTTTGGTTAACTTCAAACAACCAGTTGGAAGGAACCATTGACCGAGTTGCTGACACGTTTCATACAAGATCATTTATAACCCGCCTCAACCTTCTGTGGGTAATCATTTGCCTAACATATCAGGTGAAATCCATCCAATATATTTTATATTATATATTATTTTCTTTGAAAGAGCAATTACATTGGTTTGCAAGTTGTCCCGTGCAGGATTCAAACCGGTCTATATCACGGTTAATTATGGAGAATCTCAAGCCAACTCCTCAAGTCGTCTTGAGACTCGGGGGCTACAATGATATGACTCGGCAAAATTAGCCGGTTTCAATAAATTCAAGATCATTGAAGGGAAAATAACCCGGCCCCGGAGATTATTGCTAGATCAATGAAAATTTAAAAGCCGTCAGAAGATTTCCGGCTCAAAATAAGGACTCTAGTTTAAAATCCGGCTCAAGAGACATCTTTCTCCCACGAAGCACTGAAGCTCTCAAATCAGGTTCAAAATCCGGCTTAAGGTAAATTTGTCCCTCACAAATTTTTGATGCTTTAAATCCGGTTTAACTTCCGGTTCAAAAAGAATTAATCTCTCGCAAGTTCGAGTTCTCAGAAAGATTAAAGGGTACTAAAAAGAACTTGCTGCCATGATGCGCGGTTCAAACATGGGTATCCTGCCTTATGACTTATCTTATTATGATCACTTGGGGGCTTCCTGCTCATTGGGCATAGCCATCAGTACCCTCTTGATCGGCGCAATGCCAAAATTTATACGGTCATTTGGGGGCTTCCTGTTCAAACATATGTCGTATTCGAACCAAAGAGAACATAACTGTCGATACCCTTTGATTAGCAAACTGCTGAACCTACTTGGGGGCTTCTTGATCGTATCCGAATCATAGCTCAACCCCTTCGGGAATCGATGTGGATCGTATTCGAATCAGCGTCGTTAAACAACTCTTATGGTCACTTGGGGGCTTCCTGTTCAAACATAGGTCGTATTCGAACCAAATAGAACATAGCTATCGATACCCACTTTGATCGGCACAGCCAACACCACTGGGGGCTATATGATCGTATTCGAATCTTAGCTTAACCCCTTTGGGACGGTTTACTGATCGTATTTGAATCAGAAGCCTCAAAATTTTCATCTATTTTTATACAATCACAAGTATTTGAGTTGTCACAAATATCTTATGTGCCGGCTTTTACAGAGTTGAGTTATCAACTTCACTGTCCGGGTCACATAAACTGGCGGTATCATTCAAAAGATCATAGGGATCTTGTGATCTACTTGTGTGCAGGGTAAGACTACATTTGGGTGGTTACCCGCCCTGGCTTTTGACGTTAAGTCGCCAGGGCGTATGTTGTTTAAACTCTGTACAAGATTTGCAGAACTATGATTTATATAAATGCTTCAGTCCAAGCTCATCACTGAAATTGGTGTCTCAAAAGGGTTATCAATTATTGATTTTCTCAAGGGCTATAGGCCACCGGGTTACAAAAATGGCCAAGAGCCGCCAGGTATTTAAACTCTGGATTTACTTGTCAACCGATGAGGTATTTACATCTTTAATAGCCAAAACTGACTGGATTTTCATGATGATATTGAATGATTGAGGTTTTCATACCGGATTATATTATTCAAATCTTTGGCTGGATTCTTATTATGATTATCAATAGCCAATATTATGATGGAGGCCTTCAAAGTCGCTTCAGTGCAATGGCTATTATTTTATTAATGGATATGATTTATTCTACAATGGAAGGAATAGTCCCGAGTTGGTGCAGGCTTACGACCCGGCACTTGGGGGCTACATTATTCAAATTGAGGGTACAACAAATATGCAAGTCTCATGTCGCTGCAAGCTTGCGCCATGACACTTGGGGGCTAATGCAAAGTCATTTTTTCTCACCTCATTGAAGACCCGACTCATCACATCGTAATGAGCCGGCCCTTGGGGGCTACCAATTGCTCCTGTCAACAATTCAAGGTACACAAGTCTTAATCCATTATATTGAAAGGTCCACTACTCAGTTGGTAGAGTACAAAAGCTCTTAACCTTATGGACGTGGGTTCGAGCCCCATGGTGAGGGTTACATCATATGATATTATTTTCAATGAAGTATATATAAAGTCCCTGTTCATTATTGCATAATGACCCGACCCTTGGGGGCTACACTGGTTGAAGTTTTTATGAGCATAAGGCAATTTCAACTCCCAGGTTGTTGCAAGCATGACAACCCGACACTTGGGGGCTACAGGTAATATGGATATAAGGGAGAAATATCTTCCAACTCTTAGTTTTGAGCAAACCAGATTGACCCGACATCACCAATCATTATGACCCGGTGTCTGCAACAATCATAACCCGGCGTCATCAATAATCATGAGCCGGCATTGGTAACAATCATGAACCGGCGTTGGAAACAATCATGACCAGGAATTATCAGTTTTTATAGCCCGGTGATTTTGGAAATCATAGATCGGCAAGTTCTATATTTTCAAACCGGCTGAATATCAGATGAGTATTTCAAGACCAATATTTCTTAAGCCGGCGCTTTGGAAGCCGACTCAAATGGATTATTTGTTTACAATATTTCTTCTACAAGCAAATTGATTGTGAAGCTGGTCTATTGACCCGGATTTTTCTAGAAGAAGGAAATAACAAGGACTTAAGGATGTTCAGGGGCCGGTTTACAAGAATTCTTAACCCGGAGCACAACCTGTCAAATTTGTTCTTGTGTTTATTTTGCAGCATAAGTTTACCATGGATAAATCCCAGCTAAACTTGGGGGCTAATGTCGAGGATATGCCCCGCGGTGTAACCCGGCCGGAAGTATAACCCGGCCGGACTTGGCGACTCCCTAATGACCCGCCCTGACTGGACGACACACTAAGTCACCTACCCGATCCTGGCGACTTATGGGTGACCTGGCAAGCGGATCAGAGGAGCGACAAGACCAGGGGGCCCAGGAGGCTCAAGGCCCAGAAGGCTGGCTTAAGAGGAAAGGCGTGAGGAATATCTCCCTTACAAGGAATCAAGACCCGGACTTGTATCCGGCTTGTAGTACAAGATAGGCTAGTCCTAATCCTATTTAGACTCCACATGTAACCCGCCCCTCTAACTTATATAAGGAGGGGCAGGGCTCCCCAAAGGGAAAAGAAGAACAATCTTTAGGGCTAGACACAAAGAGCCGGCTTACCGGCGATTCCTCTCATGAGCATAATGAGACCTAGCCACAAACATCATATAGGGTTATTACCGAATGATGTTTCCCGGGGCCCGAAGCTGTCTAAATCCTTGTCTTGCGTGTTGCGTCTCTCGTCCCGATCAACCCCTCTCAAGCTACCACATAGATGCGTTGGCCTCGCGACTAAGTCCTGACACTAAGGACATCTGACATGTTAATTCCACAACACCGTTGGAAAGAGATTGTTGAAGAGATAGATGATGCACCGGAATGATTGAAATATTTGAATGAGGTGACAACCTCGGATTAATTGGAACACAGACGAATCTCCTGATATGTATTTCAAACTCCGGAATGATTGAATGGCGAGAGGCAAACGAGCAAGGAGAACAGTTGATCAGAGGAAAAGAATGTAATCACTACCGAAAATTAGAATTGAATCCACCGGAGAAGAAAAAGAGATGGAGAATGTCGAACAAAACGAGAATTCACCGGTTGAAATGATTGAGGGAAGACTAAAGAGGCTCCACACGAATGAAATTGATGGTCGAAAGAGACTCAAGCTCCGCGAAGAAGAGGGTGGGAGGGCGGGAAAAACAAAGGCAACTTGGAAGGGGAAACCAACTAATAACTTGAAGAGAAAACACCGGTTGAAATCATTGAGGAAAGAAAGCAAAGACTTCGCACGAGTAGGATGGATACTCAAATACGGACTCCGGTTTCGAGAAGAAAAGGGGTGGGGCGGGTGGGAAAAGAAGACAACTGAGGATTGAACTTGCAAAGATGAAGAGGCTCGAGTCAACTTGATGAGAAATGCACCGGATAAAAAGAGTTGAGAGCCAACTACCGGAAAACCAACTGCGTGAACCTAAAGAAAAATTTAAAGGGGAAGAGGAGTAATTCAAAACACCTATGTCAAGATTCCTCACCAGAGCGACGAAGAGGCTGAGGAGTAAAAATAATTCCTACTCTCCGATGTATATAATCCTAAGACTCAAATCAGCTTTCTTCTAGACTCGACAACGGCCAAGCTACACGATCAAACAAGGGGGCTCCTAAGGTCGGTCAAGGCTCTGATACCAACTTGTCACGCCCAAGATGCGACCCTATCCTAAAGGAACTCGAAGGTCCCACCAAGGATAGAAGCGCATCTTCAAGACGCTTTTGCAAGGTGGATATCATTATATCAACATTACATAATCGATAGAGATACATACAAAAGGCATACAAATGCCGCAATAACACATCAAGGCAAGTTTAAATGAGGCTGGGAACAACATATAACAATTCTGGTAAGTCCTCATATGCAAATTTCGAAATTGGTCCAGATCTGAATAAACCTTACGTTCAAGTTGTTAAACAGCAATTTAAGATGCACCAAGATGATCTACACGAGATTCTAGTCAAGTTACATATAAAGTTCATTTAATTCGGAGCTACGGCCTAGAAGATATGAGCAAAACAAGTTAAACATGGCATTGATGCAAAATGCATACAAACATCAAGCAAACACCTAAAAACATGGATGCAACATGATAAGATGAATCTTCATGCAAAATCAAGCAAGTTTCATATAGAGCACACTCAAAATGGAGCAACGGTTCAACACATACACTCTATACAAGTCATAACAACAATTTGTCCATAACAGCAACTAGGCATATTGAAAGCATCAAAACAACATGCTATAGTACCACAATATGAAAACAAAAGGCATGGACATGATGTACAGGTAAAGCATGAAAAAACATGAACACTGAGATATCTCCAGAAATCACTAGAACATGCTCAAAAAGACATGGCAAGATTGCATATAATAACAGTTTCAGACTTTGCAGGAATAACATCAGGTTGCAATGTTTAGAGCTATCAAACGACATGTTACAGGAACTTAACATGGCAAACAAGGGCATGGCATGAATCTACTAAATGCATAGAACAAAAGTCCTTTACTGACCATGAGTCAAAAAGGAACAGAAGATATGATGGCACCCATGTAAACATGGCAAGTTATATGACAGATTCATACATGGCAGGAACAACAATAAGTAGGCATGTTGGTGAGCTTGTACCACTCACCACAGAGCAATACATGGCATGACAAGTTGACTAACAGCAAGATGACATGTTTATGAAGCTAAAAATGGTAATAGCATAGTCATAGGGTGCATGGATCACTAGCAACACACATGGAAAAACTGAACTTAACGTTAACAGGCTGATAGCAACATTATTTAGCAACTTTGGAGCAAGATTACAACAAGCTACAGCAGGATATAAATGCAACCAGGGGCTTGGATGGATAGAGCATGACATGTAAAACGAAACATCCTTAGTGAATATCTCCATATTAGGCATAGAATGACTTGTAGCAGCAGGTTTACATAGCATCACGAAATAACAGATTCAGCCTAGCAAAACAGTAACAGCAAGTACACTACTTAACAAGCTTGATGCACTCACTACACAACTCACAAAAATACATGGATGGCACCACTGTAAATATGGCATGATTTAGTTCAAAACACATTTAGACATCAAGCTCATAGGATGCACACACAAAATGCAACGAAAAAGAGAAATCACCAAGTTATAACAGTTTCAGCGGATTAACATCATATAGCACTCTTGCAACGATGATTCGGGCATCAAGATGAACTCAAACAAACATGGCACAATGGAATGAAATATAGAGCATCTCATGACGAGCATTTTGGTATATTACATGCACAAAACGGAGCAGTATGCAACAAGTTATGGCATGGCAAAGGATGTATCAGAAAGTCAGGGACTTAGTCAAATTTACGAAAAAAACAGAGATGAGCGGGATTGACTAAATGACGCTCGGGGCGGAGGATTGGGCCGGCGGGGAGCTCACCTAATGGGCCAAAGCCCAGGATGGAGAGGCCGGATGACATAGAAGTGCCGGATTGCAAAACGGACAACGGGGAAAATGCTCGGATGCATGAAACGAACATGTATGCAAAACAATGCACATGATGACATGGCAAAAAGCAACACGCAAGCAAATGACATGGCAACAACGACGAATAAACGGAAGACACCTGGCGCATCGAATCAGGGGCGTTACAACAACCATCCCAGGTGCTTGCTTTAACTTCGCGCTGTCAAATGTGGTTGCATGTTGCATATGTCGTCTAGCTTGTATTGCTTCCAATTTGGTTAAATTGCATCTGCTTACTTTACACATTATACCTTTCATAATGACATGCCTTCCTATTTTTGATACATACTACATATGTCTATTAACCATGTTCGTACATCAAACTAATGCTCTTATGTATCCCTCGTCAATCACTTATGATGAGACAGTCACCCGGATGGGTTACTGTGAGATGCCCTACTCGTTTAAAGAGTGCAGTGTCATCCTCCCCACATAATTCTCAAGAAACAGCAAGGCTAAATGAAGATAGTCAACGTAGCTCTCTAGTTGATCACCGCAATTCCCCCACACCACCATCGCAGGTGCTTGCTCTTACTTGGCAGTGTGATATGTGGTTGCATGTTTCATATGGTGTCTACCTTGTAATGCTTCTAATTAGGGTAAATTGCATCTGCTTAGTTAACACATTATACCTGTGAATATGACATGCCTTCCTGTTTTTGGTACATACTATGTCTTTCTATTAACCATGTTCTTACATCAAACTACTTTTCTTGTGTATCCCTCATCAATGCTCCTAATTTGTTAAATTGCATCTCCTTAGCTTACACATTATACATGTGAATATGACACGCCTTCCTGTTTTTGGTACATACTACATCTGCCTATCACACCATGTTCTTACATCAAACTACTGTTCTTGTGTATCCTGCATCTATCGCTTATGATGAGACAGTCACGCGCGTGGGTTAATATGAGACGCAATACTCTTATAAAGAATGCAATTTCATCCTCTCCACATGATTCTCAAGAAACAGCAAGCCTAAATGAAGATATTGAATGTAGCTCTGTACCTGAAGACCGCACTTCCCCTACACCACCATCACAGGTGCTTGCTCTAACTTTGCAGTGTGATATGTGGTTGCATGTTGCATACGGTGTCTAGCTTGTAATGCTTCTAATTAGGGTAAATTGCATCTGCTTAGTTTACACACTATACCTATGAATATGACATGCCTTCCTATTTTTGGTACACACTGCATCTATGTGTTAACCTTGTTCTTACATGAAACTACCTCTCTTCTGTATTCTGCATCAATCACTTACGATGAGTCACCTTCATTCATTGCATATTGCATATTATTTCTAGCTTGTTTCCATGTATTGCTTCTAATTTGGTCAAATACATTTGTTAGGGCACCCTTTTAATTTGGCAGAGTGATATTGGTTCCATCTTTCATATGGTTTCTAGCTTACATCGATTCTAACAAGTTCAACCACCTTGTGCTTAGTTTACACTTTATACATCATACATGTCAATATGTCACGCCGTCCTATTTTTCATACATATTCCATCCTCCTATCATGCGGCTGCCTACATGAAAGTAGTGTTCGTCAGTACCATGCATCAATGAGTTCTGAAGAGCAAATTTTATTCCTTTTTCTTGTGGGTTTGACTTGACAAGGCAAAATCAAGAAAGAGAAAGGAAAAGAGTAATGAAGGCGATGATGGTGGTCCTCTGCAGCAACGTAAACGGAGCATCTGTACTGATTCTCCTTGTACTGATAGTGCATTATAAGGTCCAAGTCTCTGCTCCCCTACTCCACCATCCAAGGTGCTTGCTCTCACTTGGTAGTGTCATATCTGGTTGCATGTTGCGTATGGTGTCTTGCTCGTATTGCTCCTAATTAGTGTAAACTGCATCTGCTTAGCTTACACATGATACATGTGAATATGACACGCTTTCCTGTTTTTGGTACATACTATATCTGTCTATAACACCATGTTCTTACATGAAACTACTCTTCTTGTGTATCCTGCATCAGTCACTTATGATGGGACACCTTTAAGTTGGCAGTGTGATATTGGTTTGCGTCTTGAATATGATTTCTAGCATGTATTGCTTCTAGTTTGATGAACGCCACCTATGACGAGACAGTTTTAACTTGCAGAGTGATATTGATTGCACCTTCCATATGGTGTCTTGCAGTGTTTCTAATTTGTTGAAGTGCCTTCTGCTTAGTTACACATCATAGGTGTGAATATGTCAAGCCGTCCATTTTTTCATACATATTCCATGCTCGTATCATGCTTCGCCTTTCATCAGAGTAGTGTTTGTCAGTATCATGCATGAATGAGTTCTGAAGAGCGAATGATATTCCTTTTTCTTGTCGGTATGACCTCACAATGCAAAATCAATAAAGCTGAAGGAAATTGGCAAGCCATTGGATGATGGTGGTCCTTCCGAACAACTGAAACGGAGGTTCTCTACAGATTCTACTCCGCCATCCTCCCAACAAGATTCGCAAGACAACGCAAGGCTAGACAGTCAATGTAGCTGTGTAGATGATGAGCACATCTCCCCTACTCCACCATCACAGGTGCTTGCTCTAACTTGGCACTATTATATGTGGTTGCATGTTGCGTATGATGTCTAGCTTGTATTGCTTCTAACTTGAACTGCATCTGCTTACTTTACAGATAATGCCTATGAATATGACACGTGTTCCTGTTTCTAGAACAGACGTGTACATGATGAGCACATCTCCCCTACTCCACCATCACAGGTGCTTGCTCTTACTTGGAACTGTTATATGTGGTTGTGTTTTCTGTATGATGTCTAGTTTGTATTGCTTCTGATTATGTTGAATTGCATCTGCGTAGCTTACAACTTATACCTGCAACGATCACTTACCCATAAGACACATTTAACTTGGGACTGTGATGTAGGTTGCATCTTGCATTGTCTTCTAGCTTGTACTGCTTCTAATTTCTTGAAATGGCACTTATGACGAGACACTTTTTACCTGATAGAGCGATATTGGTTGCATGTTCATATGGTGCCTAGCTTTCATTTCTTCTAATTTTGTTGAAATGCCTTCAGCTTACTGTTTTTTCATAAATATTCCATCCTCCTATCGTACGTGTGAATATGAAACGCTGTCTTTTTTGTATATATTCCATCCTCCTATCCTGCGCTTGCCTTACATCAAAGTAGTGTTCGTCTGTATCATGCATCAACCAGTTATGCTGAGCTAATTTTATTCATATTCTTGTGGTTTTGACTTCATAAGGCAATATCAGAAAATAGGAAGGAAAAGAGTAAGTTAGGGGATGTTGGTGGTCCTCCGCATCGACGCAAACAGAGACTCTCTAGATTTTCCACTTCTACTGCTAATGAAGTTGAAGTCCCAAGTCTACATGATGAGTTCATCTCCCGTACTCCACCATCGCAGGTGCTTGCTCTAAGTTGACAGTGTGATAATTGGTTTCATGTTGCCTATGTTGTCTAGCCTGTATTTCTTCTATTTTGATTAAATTGCACCTGCCGAGTTTATACGTTATACATGTGCATATGACATGACTTTCTGTGTCTAGAATACACTACATCTATCTATCATACCATGTTCTTACATCAAAGTACTGTTATTGTGTATCCCGCATCAGTCACTCATGATTGGACGCTTTTAACATGGCAGTTTGATAGTGGTTGCATCTTGCATTGATTTCTACATTGTACTACTTCTAATTTTTCGAATTGCCACTTATGACAAGACACTTTTAACTAGGCAGTGTAATGTTGGTTGCATCTTTCATATGGTGTCTAGCTTGCATTACTTCTATTTTCTTGAAAATCCTTCTGCTTAGTTTGCACATTGTAGCTGTGAATATGTCATGTCGTCCTGTTTTTCTTACATATTCCATCCTCATACGATTGTCTTACATCAAAGTATTGCTTGTCTGTATCATGCATCAATGAGTTCTGAAGAGTGATTTTATTATTTTGTGTTGTGGGTACAGCTTGACATGGCAAAGTCAAAAAAGAGCAAGGAAAATAATATAGTAGGGAGTGCTGTTACTCGTCGGGTGAAACAAAAAAGGATCTGCCGTCGAGATTCTGCTGGTACTTATAGTGCAGTAGTAGGTCCAAGTCCACTGACTAAATCTACAAACACAGTATCACCTGCTCCACCAGCTGCAGCATCCACTTCAATTGTACCAGCATGTCAACCAGTTACTCGTTCGTTTGCTCCGGAACTGGCCAGTTCCCAAGCTGCCTTCACACCTAACACTACTTCTGAAGCACTGCTGACACAACAAGACTTGGCAAGATCATATGAACCTCATGAGCATCAACACCAAGACGGTACCAGACTGAGTCAAGTTGCAGTTGCATGCTCCTTTATATGTACTCTCACAGTTTGATGTACACTAACACTTTCCATATTCATTGTTGAACTAGCACCACGGCGCAAGCGGAAACAGACATCAAGGATAATGCTTAACATATTAACAAAATCTAAAGGAGGAATAATGGAGATCCATTTTGAGGCAGGTTTAAAAAGGCCACGTGATGCTATAGAGTCAGCCAAGTTAGTATCAGAGGTAGTCGTTGTCGTTAGGTGTCATGCATGTGTCCTCCCAACGTGGATCCAGTACAGGAATGAGAAAGACAATATCCAGTTTAACACCTTCCTTGACCATTTATCCGTAAGTAATGTTATTCATCGCATTTAGTAATATTGTCTTGCTATGTCCCATACTTTCTAGCTTCCTCCTAATAAGACTCACATTCTTTTTTCAACAGATGAGGTTCAAGTTGGATCCGAAAGATGATGCAACTAAACAAGCATGCACTCATGTTTTTTAGTCTGCTCTATGACAGTATCGGTACCACCTTAGAAAATCTCACTTTGAAGGCAAGGCTAACAATGAAATCGCCCAAACATCTCCAGTGGAATATATTACAGATGAAGACTGGACAGCCCTTGTTAAACACTGGTCTGATCCAAAGTATCAAGTAGGCTATATGAATTTGATTAGACCACATATTGAACTTGTATTTATGTATGTGCCTTACAAGTGTATCTTGTTCTAGGCTAACTGTTTGAAGAACAAAACCAACCGTTCTAAAGTGAAATTCCAACAGACAACAGGATCTCGTAGCAATATTGCACACTGCGAGGCTCTTGTAAATAGCTGCTACTTCCTTCTTTTTTGTGTGCCATATTATCGTATCTATATTGACTTGTTCCAAATGTAGAGGAAAGCCTGTGCGGACCAAAAAGAACCTGAACCGAATGCAGTGCAAATCTTCAAGGATTGCCACACCAGCAAGATGAAGGGCATGAGCACACTAGTTCAAGCCGTTGTTGTAAGTCCTTACTCCTCCTGCCTTGAAATGATTGGTACTGCGATGTGTTCATTTAACTACTTGGTTTGCAACCAATGTCAGTTACTCTGTTCACTTTTATACACAGTTGTCTTAACATATCATTTCACCTTACATGGTTTAAAAGAGATGAAGGATATTCTTTTGGTCTTGATCTGTAATCTAGTTGTTATGTTCACGTGCGCACACAATGATAAAATAGCATGTTTGTTTTATATCTGTTTGCCCATGATATGAATGATGTCATACTATGTTCATCCTACTTTTAACCATGTCTCTTTATCCTTAGATGTCAACGAATGTGAGGAAATAGACAACACAGTAGGCATGCTACATGGACATATGTTCCGAAAGTGATTTTATTATGTAGTTGGCGCTACAATACATGCTAATGTATTACAGTAGTTCACCAAAATAAGTTATGTATAAACGTTTAACCTACTTTGTTTGTTTTTTGTCTCATTAGTAAATTATCTAGTACACTAATCTACAAGTTCAAACTTTCAGGAAGCTATGGAACAAATGATTGAACAGCCACAACCACCTGAAGGTGACGAGGCTACGACAGGCACAATGTCACCTCTTGCTGCAGTGCGTCAGTATCTCTCCACTAACAGTGCAAAAAGCACCTTCCTGCGAAATTCTGGGTTGGTTGTCAAGGTAACCTCGTCCAAATCGCCTTCTGAACAAAATCTTCCTGCTAGACAGAGTGATATATCTGTTCTCCAAACACAAGTCCAATCCCTAATGGACGTTGTTTCGGAAACAAGAATAGTGGTCGATAAATGTCATCAAGATATGAATGGTTTTGAAATAAGACTATCAGACATTCGCTTCGTTGTTCAAGAGCAATGGCAGAAAAAAGGTGGAGATCGTGCTGCTCCATCAGATTCTACAGCCTAAAACATTAGCACTCAGGTCAAATGATATGTGCTTCTATACATCTGATGGTGCTTTTATCTGGAAGGACTGTAAACTTTATGCCAACAGGCCTTTTGTTGTATGGTTGGAATTTATTTTGTTGTGATACAATATTTATGATGCTGCCACAGGCTGAAGTAATTACGACGCTATTTTTGTATAGTGTAGGTTTATCTTAGTAATGTATTCGACCGAAAGCTTCGTAGCAGCCCAACATGCCAACATTCGTCGGGCCCATTCCAATTGGGCTAAAAACGATTATGGGCCGAAATTGGCATGTAGCCCACTAAAAATATCTGGGCCTAAATCAGCATAAGCTTTCATATTTTTCTGGTAAGCCTGTGGCCATAGTGGGCCTTTAACAGGCCTAAACATAATTTGGGCCCTCAGTAAAATTAGGCCTTTTACAGGTGTAAATATCTCGAGCCCATAAAAAGCATGGGCCTTTAATAGACCGAAAGTGAGATTGGGCCCTGATTGTGCCAAATAACCCACTGGACTTAGCAGGCCGAAATGGTGGCCCATTTACGATGCGAATCTTTGAAAGGTCGAAATTCGGACGGGCCGTAAATGTGCCAACCTAATACACGGGCCTTTAACGGGCCGGAACTTCGGTCGGGCTAGATTATTGCCATTTTTATATGAGCCGTTAATGGGCCCGATGTGACGTTGGGCCACATATGGCCCATGGTTTACGTCTGGCGTTAACAGGCCGGAAATGACAACAGGCCGAAAGTGGCCCAAATCTATAGTGGGCCTCTAACAGGCCGAATGTCAGACATGGCCGAACATGACCCAAATCCTTTATGGTCGTTTATGGGCCGAAAGTTTTCATGGCCTGTAAATGGGCCCAAATGAAGCCGGACCTTTAACAGGCCGGAAATACACTGGGCCGTAATTCAGCCCAATTACTTAGCGGACAGTTAACGGGCCAGAAGTGACCATGGGCCGCATTGATGACAAGTTTAGGACATGTCGTTGACGGGCCGATTTGACAGAGAATGTTGGGCCTTTAGCTGGCCCGGCCCATAATGGTCTGCAGAATCTTGTGGGCCTTTAGCTGGGCCGGCCCATTGTGGTCCGCAAAATCTTGTGGACCTTTAGCTAGGCCGGCCCATTATGGTCTGCTAAATTTTGTGGGTCTTTAGCTGGGCTAGCCCATTATGGCCCGCTAAATCTTATGGGCCTTCGGTTGGGCCGGCCCATTTAAACTTTGTGGGCCACTTTTGGGCCGGTCCACGTGTCAACATATCATAGGTCATCTCGACCGTTGGATGAGGGACACCTGTGCCAACGCGGAGCTGACGCATGGATCCGTCGGCCAATCAGAATTTTACATGTGGAAAATCCCCATTGGTCGGGGCTGTTAACGGGTTATCGGATCCAAAACCCGACCTGATAGCTTAACGGCATTTCGTTACGGTGGATGCCACGTGTCGGTCACCCTTGATGAAAGCACTTCTGTGACGCACGATTTATCGTCATGGAAGTGGACACTTCCGTGATGATAATTTTGTTAATGTCATGGAACACTTCTACGACAGCACGGGTATGACTATCTTGATTCTGTCATAAATTTGTCATGGATGTACATGCATGACAGAAAACGCGACCTACTGTGACAAACATGTATCATCACGGAAGTGTATTTTTTTTGTAGTGAGGGGTTAATCATAAGTGGGATGCTTGTCCAAGAAAGGCCAGTACCCAAGCACCGGTCCACCCACATATCAAATTATCAAAGTACCGGACGCGAATCATATGAGCTGATGAAAACTAGCTTGATGATAATTCCCATGTGTCCTCGGGAGCGCTTTTCTCATTATAAGAAATTGTCCAGGCTTGTCCTTTTCTACAAAAAGGATTGGGCCACCTTGCTGCACTTTATTTACTTTCATTCCTGTCTACCCGTTACAAATTATCTTATCACAAAACTATCTGTTACCTACAATTTCAGTGCTTGCAGAGAATACCTTACTGAAAACCGCTCGTCATTTCCTTCTTCTCCTCGTTGGGTTCGACACTCTTACTTATCAAAAGGACTGTGATAGATCCCCTATACTTGTGGGTCATCAGCTATATCCATGGACCACGCTCATGTATTGCGTGAGAGTTGAAAAAGGCTGAAGCGTGTTTAAAAGTATGAACCAATTGCTTGGCTGAAACCGGGGTTGTTCTTGATGGGAGTATTTTGTGTGATGAAAATGAAACATAGCCTAACTATATGATTTTGTAGGGATGAACCTTCTAATGCCATGTTATTTTGAGAAGACATGATTGCTTAGTTAGTATGCTTAAAGTATTACTATTTCTTATGTCAATATGAACTTTTATTTTGAATCATTTGGATCTGAACATTCATGCCACAATAAAGAAAATTACATTGAGAATTATGCTAGGTAGCATTCCACATCAAAAATTCTGTTTTTATCATCTACCTACTCGAGGACGAGCAGGAATTAAGCTTGGGGATGCTTGATACATCTCCAACGTATCTATAATTTTTGATTGTTCCTTGCTATTATATTACCCGTTTTGGATGTTTATGGGCTTTACTTTACAATTTTATATCATTTTTGGGACTAACCTACTAACCAGAGGCCCAACCCGAATTGCTGTTTTTTTGCCTATTTCAGTGTTTCAAAGAAAAGGAATATCAAACAAAGTCCAAACGGAATGAAACCTTTGGGAGCGATCTTTTTGGAACAAACGCTATCCAGGGGACTTGGGGTGGACGTCAAGCAACAAACGAGGCGGCCATGAGGGTGCCGGCATGCCCCTTGGGGGTGGGCACGCCCCCACCCTCGTGGGCCCCTCGAGCGTCCACCGACCTACTTCTTCCTCCTATATATATATCCACGTACCCCGAAAACATCGAGGAGCACAACAAAAACTATTTCCACCACCACAACCTTCTGTATCCGCGAGATCCCATCTTGGAGCCTTCGTCGACGCTCCGCCGGAGGGGAATCGACTACGGAGGGCCTCTACATCATCTCCAAGGCCTCTCATGAGTTGTGAGTAGTTTACCACAGACCTTCGGGTCCATAGTTATTAGCTAGATGGCTTCTTCTCTCTCTTTGAATCTCAATACAAAGTTCTCCTTGATCTTCTTGGAGATCTATTTGATGTAACTCTTTTTGCGGTGTGTTTGTCGGGATCCGATGAATTGTGGGTTTATGATCAAGTTTATCTATGAGAAATATTTGAATCTCCTCTGAATTCTTTTATGTGTGGTTAGTTATCTTTGCAAGTCTCTTCGAATTATCAGTTTGGTTTGGCCTACTAGATTGATATTTCTTGCAATGGGAGAAGTGCTTAGCGATGGGTTCAATCTTGCGGTGTCCTTTCCCAGTGACAGCAGGGGCAACAAGGCACGTATTGTATTGTTGCCATCGAGGATAAAAAGATGGGGTTTATGTCATATTGCATGAGTTTATCCCTCTACATCATGTCATCTTTCTTAATGCGTTACTCTGTTGTTCATGAACTTAATACTCTAGATGCAGGCAGGAGTCGGTCAACGTGTGGAGTAATAGTAGTAGATGCAGAATCGTTTCGATCTACTTGTTGCAAACGTGATTCCTATATACATGATCATGCCTAGATAATCTCATAACTATGCGCTTTTCTATCAATTGCTCGACAGTAATTTGTTCACCCACCATAATACTTATGCTATCTTGAGAGAAGCCACTAGTGAAACCTATGGCCCCCGGGTCTATCTTTTATCATATAAGTTTTCCATCTACTTTTATTTGCATCTTTTATTTTCCAATCTATATCATAAAAATACCAAAAATATTTATCTTATCTTATTGTCTCTCTTAGATCTCACTTTTGCAAGTTACCGTGATGGGATTAACAACCCCTTTATCGCGTTGGTTGCGAGGTTCTTGTTTGTTTGTGTAGGTGCATGGGACTTTTGAGGAGACTCCTACTGGATTGATACTTTGGTTCTCAAAACTAAGGGAAATACTTACGCTACTTTACTGTATCACCCTTTCCTCTTCAAGGGAAAAACCAACACAGTGCTCAAGAGGTAGCAGCTGGCTGAGCGCACTCGTCTCGAGAATCTCCAACATTCTCTCGACGAGCGTGCCCACCGACTGATCCCTGAGTCCAGTCGATGTCCACGACAATTTTTTCCACCGGAAACTCAGGTATTCCGCACACCGATTCAGAATCTTGTAGCTGCTGCGCGTATTGCAGAGTCCATTCAGCCATCCCGTTCAGAGGCTGGAAGAGGTTTGGAGCAGATCAGGGCGCTACTCCGAGCGGCAGGAGACCAGAACTCTGATGTGTCCTAGTCGCGGAACAGAATCCACAGCAAATCAGTAAGAGCAGACACCATATAGTCGGCACACAATCCTAGGTCGCCTTTGCGGCGTGGAGACCGTGATCACCGCCAGGATCGGCACTTGGGAAGAGCTCATGGAGAGTATGATCGTGAGTACACCCGCGACAACCACTGTCGAGCGCCTTCGCCCCTTCCAAGGAATGGGTCATATGCGCCCCGACGATATGATGACAGGCGTCCGTATGGAAATGACCGCAGAGTTCTAGTCGACCCCACAGAGCCTGGCTTCAACGCAAGGTATGTCCTTGTGCAGGGTTTGGTCGACCGGAACAGAGTATACAAAGAAGGGCTGGATAGAGACAGGCCAGTGGAAGCATGGTCCATGTTTCCGACCCAGAGTGTTCCAGAAGAGCCATCAGAGCCACTGAGATCCCTCATAACTTTAGATTGGCGACTGGAATCAGTAAGTTCAAAGGAGAGTGGAAGCCCGACAGTTGACTCAAAGACTACCGAGTGGCTGTGCACATTGGTAGCGGCAGCGATGAGGTGGCCATGAAGCACCTCCCTCTGATGCTTGAAGGTTCTGCCAGGGCTTGGCTGAATCAGTTGGCCCATGGGAGCATTTTGAGTTGGGATGAGTTAGCCCGAGTGTTTACCAGAACAATTGAGGGCGCCTAAGAGGCCTGCTGGTTTACCAGAGTTGTAGCATTGCATGCAGAAACCGAATGAAACCTTGAGAGACTATATCCAGAGATGGATCACTCTACACCACACAGTGGAGAATGTGTCAGATCACCAAGCAGTTTGTGCCTTTAAGGAAGGTGTTCGCTACAGAGAGCTCAATCTGAAGTTTGGTCGAACCGGAGATATATCCCTGACTCGGATGATGGAGATTGCCACCAAGTATGCTAATGGCAAAGACGAGGCTCGACTCCGGAGTGGTAAGCACAAAACAGTCGCCCAGGACACCAGACGAGGAAATTCCAGTCGGAAGTAGAAGTGAAAGGCTGAGGCAGCAGGTCCTGCCGAGGCAGCAGGTCCTGCCGAGGCAGCAGTGTTGAATCAAGGAAAGTTCAAAGGGAAGCCCAAAGGGCATTGGATTCCTAAGAAAGTGAAGGACCAAGCAGGAAGCAATGTGATGGATTTTCCGTGTCATATTCACACCAAGAAGGATGAGGAGGGGAACCTGATTCTCCCCAAGCATATGACTCGACAATGTCGGCTCCTAATCCAGACCTTCCGATAAAGCAAACCCATTGAAAAGGACAATGAGTTCGATAAGGAAGAAGAAGATGAGGATGATGATGGTGGTTACCCCAATGTCAATGCCACCTTGGTGATTTTTGCCGATCTCGAGAGCAAGAGTCGACTGAAGGTCATTAACAGAGAGGTGAACATGGTTGCTCCGGCAACACCAAAGTATTTGAAGTGGTCAAAAAACCCATTACATTCAACCAGTCTGACCACCCGCCACGCGTAGCTACCCCTGGGTGGCAAGCGCTGGTGGTCGACCCAGTCATGGGAGGCACCCGACTGACCAAGGTTCTGATGGATGGTGGCAGTGGTCTGAATATCCTCTATGCTGAGGCCCTTAAAGGAATGGACATTCCGATGTCCAAAGTCAACGAGAGCAACACGCGATTCCATGGAGTCATCCCAGGAAAGAAAGCTGACTCACTCGGCGAGATCACTCTTGATGTCATTTTCGGCGATGAGAAGAATTTCCGCAAGGAAAAGTTGATGTTTGAGGTTGTGGATTTCCAGAGTGCCTATCATGCCATTCTGGGCAGACCTGCCTATGCTAGCTTTATGGCTCGACTATGTTATGTATATCTCAAGATGAAGATGCCTGGCCCCAGAGGCGTCATAACAGTTTCTGGTAACCGTCAAAGAGCAGAAGACTGTCTTCAGGACGGTGCAAAGATAGCAAATGAGCAGATGGCAGTAGTAGAGTTTCAAGAATACCAGAAAACCGCATATCTGAGTGATTTGCTGCGTGCTAAGAGGCCTGCCTCGGAGTCCATGTTTCAGTCGGCCGGCAAGACCAAACCGGTCCATGTTCGCCCGACCCATCCCAATGCTGCTCCGACCCATATCACAACGACACTCGACAACAAATAGGAAGAAGCGCTCATCCAGTTCCTCCATGAGAACTGGACATCTTTGCATGGAAGCCATCTGACATGCCAGGTGTACCCAGGGGACTGGCAGAGCATTGTTTGCAAGTTGATCCAAAGATAAAACTTGTTAAGGAACATCTTCGTCGGTCCGCCACGGAGAAGAGAAAGGCTATTGGCGAGGAGGTGGCTCGGCTCCTGGCTTCTGAGTTCATTCGCGAGATATACCACTCCGAGTGGCTCGCCAATGTTGTGATGGTTCCCAAGAAAGATAAATCACTCTAAATGTGTATTGACTTCAAGCACATCAATCGGGCATGCCCGAAAGATAATTTTCCTCTGTCTCGCATCGACCAGATAGTCGACTCAACTGTGGGATGTGAGCGACTGCCCTTCCTGGACGCTTACTCCGGGTACCATCAGATCCCACTGTATGGACCTGACGAGATAAAGACGGCTTTCATCTCCCCGTTCGGGTGTTTTTGCTATGTTACTATGCCCTTTGGCCTCAAGAATGTTGGTGCCACATTCATGTGCATGATTCAGAAGTGTCTGCTCACTTAAATCAGTCGGAATGTGGAAGCATACATGGACGAAATAGTGGTTAAGTCACGCATAGGTTCTGACCTGCTGACTGACCTTGCTAAAACCTTTGTCAACTTAAGAAGTATCATATCAAGCTCAATCCATCAAAATGCATATTCGGAGTCCCCGGCGGAAAGTTGCTTGGTTTTCTCGTTTCCGAATGAGGAATCGACGCGAATCCAGAGAAGATTGGCACAATCCTCCAAATGAAACGCCCAGTGCGTGTGCATGATGTTCATAAGCTTATTGGTTGTTTGGCTGCATTGAGCCGATTCATCTCATGCCTCGGTGAAAAGGCATTGCCTCTTTACGGACTGATGAAGAAGTCTGACAAGTTCGAGTGGAATGACGAAGCTGCAGCAATGTTTGAAGAGCTCAAAGCCCTGCTTTCCACCCAGCCAGTGCTTGCTGCTCCGGTTAGTAAGGAACCTTTACTGCTTTGCATCGCAACCATGGGATAGGTTGTTAGCACAGTGCTCATAGTCGAGCGGGAAGAAGAAGGCAAGGCCTTCAAAGTTCAGCGCCCCGTGTATTATATTTCAGAAGTATTAACCCCGTCCAAGTAGAGATACCCTCATTATCAGAAGCTTGTCTACGGGATTTACCTGACCACGAAGAAGGTTGCACACTATTTATCTAATCATTCAATTTCAGTCGTCAGCGATGCTCCATTGTCAGAAATTCTGAATAATAGAGATGCAACTGGTCAAGTGGCAAAGTGGGCGATTGAACTTCTTGCTTTAGATATCAAGTTTGAGGCAAATAAGGCCATTAAGTCTCAAGCAATTGCAGATTTCCTTGCAAAATGGACAGAACAACAGCAGCCAACTCAAATTCAGTCGGAAGATTGGACCATGTTCTTTGATGGATCCAAGATGTTGAATGGCTCTGGTACAGGAGTGGTCTTAGTGTCCCCACGAGGAGACAAGCTCAATTATGTCCTCCAGATTCACTTTGATTCTTCGAACAATGAAGCTGGGTATGAGGCACTATTGTATGGGTTGCATATGGCCATTTCACTCTGCGTCAATCGCTTGATGGTATATGGGTACTCAGATTTAGTGGTTAACCAAGTAATGAAGGAATGGGACGTCAGGAGTCCCGCAATGACCGGCTATTGCAATGCAGTGAGAAAGCTAGAGAAGAAGTTTGAGGGTTAGAGCTCCACCACATACCACGAATCAAGAATCAAGCTGCTGATGATCTGGCGAAGATAGGTTCCACTCGGAAGCCTATCCCCAGCAATGTGTTCTTGGAGCATCTCTATACCCCATCATTGCAAGAAGATCCCTTCAAGGAAGAGCCCCCGCAACCAATAAGTTCAACCGACCCGACTGAGATCGAGGTTCTAGCCGTGGTCGACTTGATCATGGAAGTCTTGGTGGTCACGCCCGATTGGACAGTACTGTACATCACGTACATTCTCAGGAAGGAGCTCCCAGAGGATGAAGATGAGGCTCTCCAGATAGTCCGTTGATCGGAAGCTTTCACCGGGGTGGCTCAATGCTGCATCACCCCAGAAGAAGGTCGAATGATCCTAAATGATATCCACTCGGGGACCTGTGGTCACCATGCTTCCTCTCGTACCATCATGGCCAAAGAATACCGAGCGGGATTCTATTGGCCTCGAGCAAATGAGATGGCGAAAGATATAGTTGACAAGTGCGCAAGTTGCCAGTTCTACTCCAACATGTCTCACAAGCCTGTGTCTGCCTTGAACACTATTCCACTCGCCTGGCCGTTTGCAGTCTGGGGATTGGATATGGTTGGACCCTTCAAGATCGGTGCTAGTGGTTTCACCCATTTTCTTGTAGCAGTCGACAAGTTCACCAAGTGGATCGAAGCCAAGCCCAACAAAAACCTCGGCGCAGGCACTGCCGTCAGTTTCATCAAGGAGTTGATATTCAGATATGGAGTACCTCACAGCATTATCATAGATAATGGCTCCAATTTTGATTCTGATGAGTTCAAGGCGTTCTGCGCATCCCAAGGCACTCAGGTCAACTATGCGTTCGTCGCACACCCGCAGTCGAATGGACAAGCAGAAAGGGCGAATGGTTTCACTACAAAAAACACACTTCTGTGATGATACGTGTTTGTCACAGTAGGTCGCATTTTTTTGTCATGCATGTACATCCATGATGACTTTATGACAGAATCAAGATAGTCATACCTGTGCTGTCGTAGAAGTGTTCCATGACATTACCAAAATTATCATCACGGAAGTGTCCACTTCCATGATGATAAATCGTGCGTCACAGAAGTGCTTTCGTCAAGGGTTACCGACACGTGGCATCCACCATAACGGAACACCGTTAAGCTATCGGGTCGGGTTTTGGATCCGATAACCCGTTAACAGCCCCGACCAATGGGAATTTTCCACGTGTAAAATCATCATTGGCTGGAGGAAACACGTGTCGGCTCATCGTTGGGACAGATGTCATCCACTCATTGGACAGAAGGTGCCTATGATACGTCGACACGTGGCACGGCCCAACAGAGGCCCATTCCTGTGAAAAGGCCGGCCCGTTTTACCTGGTCAAAAGGTGGCGGGCCGGCCATTGAAAGCTTGTTAACGGCATGTTCGCATATAGCCCATTTACAGCCCGCTAACCCAAGGCCCGTTACACCCTATCAGAATTAGGCCCACTAGCGTCATCTGGGCCATCTAATATGATTCCGGCCCATTTTCACTTCTAGCCCATGTATGGCCCATGACGTCTTTCGGCCCATATGAGGCCCTTTGTAACTCTTGGCCCATTAACGGCCCGTGGTGAAACTGGCCCACAATGAACAGTGCATCACTTTATACCCATTAACGGCCCGTTGTGAAACTGGCCCGTAATGAACAATGTATCACTTTATACCCATTAACGGCCCATTATTCCATTGGGCCGTTTCCAGCCCATGTTATCTTTCGGCCTTTTGAGGGCCCATTTATTCTTGAGCTCATTTCCAGCATTCGGTTACTTACGGCCAGTTACTGTCATTTTCTGCTTGTGGGCCAAATTCAGCCCGTTGTTATAGTCGGCCCATTTGTGGCCCGTTAACACGTTGGGCCGTGTTCATAGCGTCATCAAATACGACCTATTAACGACGGCCCGTTATGGTCGGCCCATGAACGGACGATTCCAACTCTAGCCCGTTTACGGCCATAATGCGGTCTATTATTGGCCCATGTTTGGCCGATCGATAGACCGACCCATATAAGGCCCATTGATGATACGGCCCGTAGAAAGCCCATTGTGTCTACGGCCCGTAGAAGGCCCATTGTTTCTACGGCCCGTAGAAGGCCCATTGTTTCTACCGCCGGTAGGAGGCCCAGTGCCACTACAGTAAATATGTAGCCCATGGTTATTGTGGCCTAGTTTTAAAAAATACGTTATTGCGGCCACTAGCAAACCGCGGAAACAGAACTACACTGACTACAAGCAAACAAATAAACAAGACAACAAGGAAATAAATAAGCAAGCAACTTATGCTAGGCTATCACGGCTATTACACATATTACATCCACTCGGCATCAAAGTTCGCCACCAGTGCAAATATAGGGAACAAAGCAGCATATAAACGACGCAGCAAAACAAGTCCAGAACTAAAACCACTTCAGAAGAGCTCAAGAAACAATATGTTGGGTGCCCATAATGCTGGCAAGATGCTTAGAAAGCTTATTAACTTTCTCTTGTTTGGCGCTTAAATCCTCCAGCGCTTGTTGTTGCAAAAGAAAGTGTGCATCTGAATTCTGTAGGGACTTCCTCAGTCCTTCAGCTTCTTGCCGCAACACAACTGACTGATGCCTTTCAGCTTGTACCTGAGACGGAAGAAGCCGAAGTGATTCAGGCAGCGAGTTCGAAGAGCTTGTGCCAGCCGTACTGGCCAGTAACTCGAACACTACATCAACGCAGGACTATGGGGTTTTCTCACTGTCTACAAGATCGTTTTTATCACCTTTCTTGGAGACCAACAGGGTTGTCTCACTATCTTGAACCTTATCTGCATTACTTTCTCTACCATTGCATAGTGGGGTGCTCTTCTCCAATATTCTGTTTGCATACTACAAGAGAAACAAGCAGACACATCACAGGTTTAGCTTGTAGTATACGAAACTCATTTTGGTAAACCGGTTCAGTAGTAAGGTGGACAGGATAACAGCATGAAACAAACATATATCTATGTACTATGGTCACTGTATTGTCCATATCATTCTAGTTTATGTTGCCTAATCAAGATAGAGACACAGTTCAACTCATATATTTTTAAGACACAGCAGCATAGACAGAATATAAGTGTGAGAAACTACACAGCATTGGCAGCACTTGTAATGTGCATCACATGAGAACATAACTGTTTATACAACTTAAACTGAAATCAACATAGAGCAAGAAGTTAGAACAACAATCCAGTTAAAGAAATAGGTTTAAAACATACCTGTTGCGCCATTGGAGTTTCAATTGGATCCTTCAAATTCGAAAGTAGTTGGTATGAGTAAATACAGTGATGCAATAGCAAAGGAGTATGGACCATAGCTACGGAATCTGACCTGAGAACAGTTGCTCTTCTGCTTTAAAACGTGGAGTTTGGGTTAGCTGTGGTGGTCTTCGTGCTTTGGCACTGCAGTAGCTTTACAAACTGCTCGTGTGGGGGTACTCTGTGGTGGACATGGTGCTTTGTCAACTAGAAGTGGGTTACTATCCGCTGGGGTTGCGGTTAGATGGGTTGTAGCTGGTTCTCTGCCCAACGGTGTAAGTGTGCAATCTGGAAGAGTCTCGATTATGTGTGGTGGGGCTAGTTTGTGGGCCAGTACAACCATGGTTCTATCTGCATCGACGGGTAGCATCGTCTTTTGTGAAGAACGGGTTTTTGCTCCCTTAGATACTGCATCACCCCCTCCAATTCAAATGGCTGATAAACAAGAAAAGAAATTGAACGTACAGACATTGTATGATAGACAGATGTGGTAATTCACATATATGTTGTCTAACCAAACAGGACAGCATGACACAATTTCACATATATGATGCCTAACTAAACAGGATAGCATGACACAGTTTCAGATATATGATGGATAACTTAACAGGATATAATGGCATAATTCAACATATGATGAGTACCTAAACAGGATGACATGACAAAACTATATGATGTCTTTCTAAAATAGGTTGGGATGAAATAATTCACATACATGTTGTCTAAGTATACAGGATGGCATGATATAATTGACATAATTGATTCATATACTAAGCAGCTGGCACTCGCATGTATGATCTCTAAACTAAGCAAATGGAATTCAATATTGTGCATATGATGTCTAAACTAAGCAATGCAAGACACCATATGCATCATATGAGAAATATAAAACATTGCAACTTAGAGCATACACCTCAGGTGGGATATAGGATTGGCCATCTGTCTCTGAATCCTCCTATGAGGAGCTCCCTGTAACCATCGAGATATATGCTTCAACAGGTACCATTGCCTGCCCTGAAGACCTTGTTTTCACACCAGATTTTTCCTTAATCGGCTCAAATGGCTGATACACATGAAGAGTAGTTCAATATACACATATTGTCGACAAATGGAATACGTAATGATATGCATGAGATAATTCACATATATGATGCCTGGCTACATGGCGGTGCATATTTCACATATATGATAGCTGGCTGAAAAACATGGCATTTCATAATTCACATATCTGATATAGAAAGCAAACATGAGCATTCACACAAAGCATGTCTAATCTAAGCAGATGGCATGGCAATGCAAGACACCATATGCATGATATGAGCAATATAACCCAGCCAAGTTAGAGCATGCACCTCGGGGGGGGGGGGGATACGACGGGTCATCTGTCTCTGAATCCTCCTCTGAGGAGCTATTTGTAACCAGCAAGAAATCTGCATCGACAGGTAGCACTGACTACTCAGAAGACCTTGTTTTCACTCCAGATTTTCCCATGACTGACTCAAATGGCTGATGCACAGGAAGAGTAGATGAATGTATAAACATTGTTGACAAATGGAATACATTATGGAAAAAATATGGCACGATACAATTCACATATACGATGACTGGCTAAACAGGATGGCATTGCATGATTCACGTATATGATGCCTGGCTAAAGAAGATGGCATTGCATAATTCCCATATACTCCCTCCGTTCCTAAATATTTGTCTTTTTAGAGATTTCAAATGGACTAGCACATACGGATGTATATAGACATATTTTAGAGTGTAGATTCACTCATTTTGTTCGTATGTAGTCACTTGTTGAAATCTCTAAAAAAGACAAATATTTAGGAATGGTGGGAGTATGATATAGAAACCAAACAGGTGGCATTCACATAAAGCAAATCTAAACTAAGCTGATGACATATAAGAGGTATAATGTAAGCAATGCAAGGCGCCATATGCATGATATGACCAACATCAGCATGCCAGGTTAGAGCAAACACCTCAGGTGGTAAACAGGCGTGGTCGGCTCCTTCTGAATCCCCATCTGAATAGTTATCTTCCTCTGGAATACAATCTGGAAATGCAGGAGGGGGGGCCACTTCGCCCACCATGGAGCGGCGTCTACATGACATTATATACCCATGCAACGGTCTTCTCTTTTTCTCTACATGTTCAGTACGATTGTGTACAATATCTGACATGCATAATAAAAAAATAGTTAGATTTTGTAAGACCTAAGGGGTGCATGCAAAAATCAAGACTGATGGTAGCAAACGAGTGGATGGATCCAAAACTAATGATAGCAGGTAGATTATAGCTTCAGTTTAAAAAGATAGACAATGGATCATCTATTGTTTGTTGCCCACCCAACATGAACCACATAGAAGACCCCAGATGAACCAGATAGTAGACAGATACTATTCGTTGCTGGCTCGATATGAGACCCATGGGCATTTCAAAACTCAAGTTTGAACGATAAAGTAGCAGGTAATAATAACCGATGTATAACATAAGCAAACACGAAAGACTGCGACCTCTCTTCCGGAACTGTGTAGTCCTCAGGTTCATCTGCTCAGTCGATGATGGTAATGCAGTTGGCGTGGCTTCCAGCAACGAGGAAGATGATCTAAGGTGGCGAAAGAAAGTCTGTAGGGGGGATCTCTGCTGCTGTGAACGCTTGTGTCGATGGTGCACCTCAGGTGGGGTGGATGACGGCATGGCAGGAGCAGGACATAACACACAGAGTTTTCTTTGACGCCTATCTGAAAATGAAGTAAATCTGTAAGGGCTCCTTAGAATTGGAGGATTCTATAAACGCAGGGACAGGAAAAACACAGGAATAGGATAGGAATGCACGTGCAAAATAGAGCATTTGGAAACATAGGATTTCAGTCAACATGGTCAAATTAAAGTCAAACCACGTGAAAATGAAAAAATAAGCATCTTATTATGCCAGTAATGCAATTAGTTCTGTTCTTCATGCATATTAATTTGAGAAGGATGTCCAAGTGAATAAAATTCCTACGTTTTTTCTTCAAAAGAGACACCAAAGGAAAAAATCCTCCAGTTTTGCTTTGCTCCACTCCTTCTAACAGATTTGCATGAATAGTAGTTCCATAGCAAAGGATCCCTGAGGGATCGACATGAATGCAGAGTAACAAAGTGATGCGACGAGTGTACAACATCTTTGGCATAGCCTTGTGTACCTCAGCATCATTGGGTTGGACGTGGAGGATGGTGATGCTGGTGTGACCGTCGGAGGCGTGGAAGAACATCTGAGGCCTCTGGAAACGGTGCTGAGGGTACTGCTCCGCTATGATGGACGGTTCCGTCGTTGGAGCAGCCCCGGTGAGGTGTACAGCGATGAGGCTAAAGCAGGACAAGACACACAACGTTAATCTGAAGTGGGACCCTAATATCATCTGCGATAGATGATGTAAAATACATCACCAAAAAGTGCTAGATGTAAAACGCATCAGCCGCGCCACAGCCGCTCCGACAGATGTTGTAAATACTGTTCACTCTGAACTTAACTGAAGAAAATGAACTTTACAGTCGAAACTGAATTTTACTGTCGAAACTGATTGAACTAGTAGCAGAGCATTACAATAGATGTTTAGGGCGTTCGAGCACTAGTAGCAGAGAAGCAGTGATCTAAATCAGCAGATGCTCAAGCAGGGAACACACTAGCAGAGAGCAAGTCGTGCAGTAGCACCACGAGCGAGTGCTAAAGCAGCAACTCCTATAGCTGCCGGAGGTCGTGCAGGAGCAGCAGCAGCAGCACAAGCGAGAGCAAGAGCAGAGCAGTAGCATGAACGAAAGCAAGAGCAGTGCAGCAGTGCGACCGACAGCAAGAATAGAGCCGCAGCGCAAGCGAGAGCCGGAGCAGCTGCAGCTAGTGTTACTGTGGAAGTCGCCACCGAGGAAGCAACGACATGGGGGAGAGACGTCGTGGATGATGTGGCCGGTGACGGCGCCATCGATGGAGACTCGCCATGTCTGCTGGGTATCGAGCACCGGCAACCCCGTGAGATCGAATAAAAGATAAAATGCAGCGGTGAGTTTAGAACCTCCTTGGTGGCGCCGAGTTGGCCTCGGCTTCATCGGAGGAATTGGAGAGGGTGTTGCGGTTCCGGTGGGGTAGGTCAACACGGCGCTGTGGGGATTGAGGTGGCGCGATAGACGAGGCGAACATTCGGGCAGCTCCTTGGAGGTGGAGGACGGGGCGGCTGATCCGGCGGGATGACAAGATCGACGATGGATCCACATCTAGTGCGGTGGATGAGGGAAGGTGAGCTGTTGCGGTGGACAACATAGTCGGGGAAGAGTCTCTGGCTGGGGCGGCGGTCGGGGGGCCGACGGAGGAGCGTGGGTTTTGGCGGCCCTGGTGTACGAATGGGGGGCGAAGGGGGAGGGGGGATCCAAGCTTAGGGATGCGCTTGTCCGAAATGTAGTTACCAGCGTACCCCCACCTGTTTTCACACTGCGACATGGAGCTTCATTTTCAGCTAAGGGATAGAAGGGGATTTCGCGTGTCTGGGCTGCGGTACCGATTTCGGATGAGGAGGGAGTTTTCGCGCAGGTCGAAATTTAGGGATAACAAGGCGCGGCGCGGGTTGAAGAGGCGGGAGTTTCAAAGAAGGTGAGACAAAAGATACGCGAGCTTGAAAATTTTGGGATAACAAGGTGCGGATTCCTTGTTCGGCAGAACAAACTTAACGTGTAAAAAAACAATTCATACAAGACACAAGAGAGTCATGTCCCCTTTTACTATATTGCTATAGATGCCATTGAAAAAACTACAAGAAAAATGTAAAAAATCGGGAGAACAAGATTACCCTGCACAGTACCAAATTGATTCGCACTTCCCTCAACAACAACAAAAAACAAATCAATTCCCACCAAAAGAAAGAGTAAGGTCCCTTTTTATATGATTACAAATGCCAGGATCTCGAATTTTAATTTTTTAATCCACGTTATGCTGAATTTGAATATATCGTTAGGTGACCTTGCGGTTTATAATTGATATAGTCGTACATTTTGATCTTCCATCATATATGAACATTTTACTCCACCATGTGAACACATATATTGTCGTCTACCATATGGACTAAATTTGAATCAATTTTCCTTATTTGAATACGATTGTTGCCAAGTTATACAATAATTTAAATATTATCTTGATAACAAAAAGCATGCATATAGCAGTAATCATATTTCACTATGAACTACATGTACCATACGCTCTCCAATTCAAATATCTATATCCATTTTATGTTGAATTCAAATCATAGTACATTATTGGTCTAGGTAGCGAGATGTTCGGGATAATCTAAACCCTGTTATCATATGTATAACTTTTGGCTGAATTGGGACAAGTTTTGGTATAAGCTTCTTGCAAAACCGGAGATTCTCTCAACAAGCCTCGTGGTTCCGAGAGGGAACGTGTCACCTTTGTGTGTGAAACGATATACGCTGCCTCCCCCCTGATTTTCTTTACAGAGGCAACATAGAACTATATGAGCGCCATGTGGGTTCGTTTGGCCTTTTTATACATTAATTGAGTTTCTGGAATTTTAAAGTGCATAATCTAAATATGAACTGCATGCACATGCTCCGGTGCACCAAAGTTGGTTGAAAAATCACATGTGTGTCCTTGCTTGAATTTCTAGGTCCCATGGAAGAAATGAGAATGAAATTCAAACATCTAGGCGCCGTGACTCGGCCGAGAACATTGAGAAACTTAGATTTTGAATTCATGTAAATCCAAAACTCGTCTCAAAATCATGAAACTTGGCATGGTGTCATGTCATGGCACTAACATGTTGTGGTAAAAAATTGGGCCAATTTGGAAACTCGTGGTTCTAAGACGGAACGTGCCACCTTTGAGTGTGAAACAATATGCGCTGCCCCCCACCATTGAGTTTCTTCACAAAGGCAACATAGAACTACATGAGTGCCATGTTAAATTTTGGAATTATTCTTGGTTCATATATTGTTTTTATACATTAATTGAGTTTCTGGTCATTTAATGTGCATAAGTCAAATTTGAACTACAAGCACATGCTCTCGTGCACCAAAGTTGGTTGAAAAATCACATTTGTGTCCTCGGGTGAATTTCTATGTCCCATGCAAGAAATGAGAATAAAATTCAAACATCTGGGCATCGTGGCTCGGCCAAGAACATTGAGAAACTTGGTTTTTAAATTCTTGTAAATCCAAAACACGTCTGAAAATCATGAAACTTGGCATGGGTGTCATGTCATGGTACTACCATGCTGTGGTAAAAGAATTGGCCGAATAGGAACGGATTTTTGCATAAGCTTCTTGCAAACCGAAGCTTCTCTCAAGAAGGCTCGTGGTTCTGAGAGGGAACGTGCCACCTTTGAGTGTGAAACGATATACGTTGTCCCCCTTGAGTTTATTTACAAAGGCAACATAGAAATACATGAGTGCCCTGTTAAATTTTGGAAATCATTCTGGCTTCGTTTGGCCTTTTTTACACATTAATTGAGTTTTTGGTCATTTAATGTGCATAATTCAAATTTGAACTACAAGCACATGCTCTCGTGCACCAAAGTTGGTTGAAAAATCACATTTGTGTCCTCAGGTGAATTTCTAGGTCCCATGCAAAAAATGAGAATAAAATTCAAACATCTGGGCATCGTGGCTCGGTCGAGAACATTGAGAAACTTGGTTTTAAAATCATGATACTTGGCATGGTGTCATGTCATGGTAGTACCATGCCGTGGTAAAAAAATTGGCCGAATAGGAACAAATTTGGGTATAAGCTTCTTGCAAATCGGAGCTTCTCTCAAGAAGGCTCGTGGTTCTGAGAGGGAATGTGTCACCTTTGTTTGCATAATTCAAATTTGAAATACAAGCACATGTTCCAGTGCACCAAAGTTGGTTGAAAAATCACAT
Source organism: Triticum aestivum (assembly GCF_018294505.1). Lineage (NCBI taxonomy): Eukaryota > Viridiplantae > Streptophyta > Magnoliopsida > Poales > Poaceae > Triticum > Triticum aestivum. The sequence continues at coordinate 421,699,982 of NC_057795.1, read as the reverse complement.
GTGTGTCCTCAGGTAAATTTCTAGGTTCCATGCAAGAAATGGGAATGAAATTCAAAATTCTTGGCGTCGTGGCTGGGCTGGAAACATTGAGAAACTTAGTTTTTTAATTCCTGTAAATCCAAAACACGCATGAAAATAATGAAACTTGGCTTGGTGCCATGTCCGATTTGGGAAGGCGCACACATTAACAATCAACAAAGTCATTTTGGAACAAGTGCTGTCATGTTACAATCGGAAACACAAGTATTATTGAAACCGTGGGCGTTCTATTTACTACCATTTACGTGCCGCCACGCGTCCCCATTTTTTATTAGCTAGGAGGCGTCATGCAGGGTAGCTATTTGAGTACGAGAGGCGTGCGATCAGACCCCTGCACATGCTTATCGGGAGGAGAGCCCTTTGACCTCCATCTGCCGTCTACCTCTCTCCCAAGGTCTCCATTAATGGTGCCCGAGTCTCTGTTTAATGGCGTGGATATGTCTCACTCGACTGAGATTTAAGAGAGAGAAAGGAAAATCTGAAAGCACGGATCTTGATGTAAGATCCAACGGACATATATAGCATCTACTGCGACTTATAGCAAGACTGGTGAATATATAAGGACGATTAATTGTCTTACATAATTAGAAAGATAATAAAAAAGCCACATGCGGCTACGCCCGAAATACACAAGGGCAAAAGAAGAAGGAAGACAAGGATTTGGCTCACTGATATCTACTTTCTTGATACGTTGCTATAGGCCGCCGGAACTAGTCTCCGGGGCGAGCGGCGATGAGCTCTTTCATGTCCTGAAGACGCTGATTGAGAACATCCACGGATTCCTCCACCAGCCTTTGGCGCTCGATGCGGAGCATGTCATTCTTGTCCATAAGTTTCTTCATGATGACATCGGTCCTCTTCAACAAGGCACTGGTCTCCTCCTGCTGGTCTGCACTTCGGACGATCTTCGCCCTCAGCAGGTCGCGCTCGGCCTGGAGCCACTCATTGCCCTCACTTAGTTGCCGGATGATGCCGGTAGCCTGTTCGAACGAGGATTTCATGTCGTCCTGCAACCTCGCCCAGCCGGAGATCTGATCCATCTGGGTATGGATGATCACATGCATGCTCCTGTAACAGTCGTCGCATGCCCACGAGAAATTTTCCCAGGCCACCGCGGTGCGGCGGGACATCTCTGCTGCATTCGCGGCGCGGCGGGACCTCTGTGCTGCTATGTCTGTGCGGCGGGACATGTCGGCTGCTTTCGCAGTGAGGTAGGACATCTCTCGTGCTTCCGCATCCATACTCGCCTCTTCCTGGTGGCAATCTCTCGACCCAGAAGTCACGCTGGCCATGGTAGACGCAAGGGAAGGATGTTGAATGACTTGTTTGTTTTTGTGGATGAGGAGTTGAGGAGGAATGTGCAGTCATCTTGGCATACTAGTATTTATAACCGAGTACTAATATGCTCCTAAGTGGGAAACTGTTTAGGTTGTGATCAGTGTGAACAGGTTTGCAATTCAATATAGCGTGGAGTAATTTGGAATGTGACGAGACGCAAGCTCAAAATTTATTGACGGTTCTAGTTTCGAAGTGCGGCAATATTCCCGAATGGCGTTACGTGGGCACGTGTTCTCGGCCATGGTGTAGTAGTTCTTTTTCTACTACTGTTGTGTACGTGTAATAACTGGCACCGTCGTATACATATCTTATGGTTAATGGGGCGTTCGACAGGAATAGCCGCGTGGCGAGCTATAGGCTAGTCTTATTTTTAGACGCATTAAACCTATCTCTTGGGACTTCTCGCACGCACCATCATGCCATGCACAAAAACTTGTACTCTAAGTTTAGTACGTTATACAGGAAGAGAAGAGGTGCACGCACGCACTCGTCCTCTCACACACGCTTCTATTTTTTCTCGAAAAGGAGGATGATGACCCCCGGCCTCTGCATCTGGGAGTTGTTGGATTTCGGGTTCCGGCAGACCCTTGAGGTTCAAACTCTGGGGTGCGCGTGAAGATCTCTCCTCTACCGACCTACGTCCCAAAGCCTCGCTAAGAATCTAGGCTAGCAAGCTGAACAACACAAGGGACACAGAGTTTATACTAGTTCAGGCCACCATTGTGGTGTAATACCCTACTCCAGTGCATGGTGTGTGGATTGCCTTAGGGGCTGATGATGAACAATACAAAGGAAGAACAGCCTCACGAGGGATGTTCTTGTGGATGTGTGGTGTGGCTCTGCTTGGGAAGGATTCGATCCCCGGGTGCCAGATGAGTCGTCCTGCCTACTGTGGTGGCTAGCCCTATATATAGAGGCCCTGGTCCTCTCCCCAAATATTGAGCGGGAAGGGCGCCAACAACGGCCATTTTGAAGGGGAACATCTAGTACAACTTATCCTGACTAAAGTTGGTCTTCGACTGCCAAAGGCCCTGAAGATGACACCGTCTTGGGCTCCACGGTGACCTCCATCCTGCCGCTATGCTCGTCTTGGTCTCGTTGCACCAAAATGGCAACCTTTACTTGACGCCTTGGTACTCCGCGCCTGCGCTTGCCCCCTTTGCACCAAAGGGGGAAACAAGGACACTGCCCAGGCCGCCGCCCGCCTGGCGCCCGCCTGGTCTCGATCGTCATGGCTTGCCTCATGAGCACCTCGCGAGGTACCCTTGCCTTGAGCTCTCGACCTCCTTGCGAGCCTGCCTGGTGAGGCCGTTCCTGAGGAAGCTTCTTGTCGTCCGCCCAGTGAGGCTTGGCCCCTCGCGAGGGTCTTGAGCTTGAGTCAATGAAGATGGGCCGTACTGGGCCACTGCCCGAGCCACGCCGTAGGCCGTAGGCAGGCAAGTCTGGGGACCCCAGTTCCTAGAACACCGACAGTAGCCCCCGAGCCCGAGGCATGCTCGGACTTGGCTTAGCGGAGAAGCAAAGGGTTAAGTGCGAAGTGCCACGGGCCCCATCATCCTGCGGCCTTGGGCGTCGCGTGGTAGTTGATTGGACGTGGGCGCCTCCACTTCCCCACGCTGCCTCGGCAACTTCTCGACTTGACAAGTCCCTGCATGCAGAAATGGGTCATGATTACATGTGATCATGGAGGCCGACGGTTGGCCTTCACTGGCTATAAAGGCGGGAGGGAGCTAGCTCCGATGTACATCTTCCGCCCCGCTTCCTTCTTTCTCCCCATCTTAGTTGCTCGCCATCTTCTATGGCGGTGCCGAAGAGGTTCTCGGCCGCGGAGAAGGGGAAGGCTCATCGGGAAGGGCCTGACTCTTCCTTGCCCAAGCGCGGCCGAAATCATCCCCGCAAGCAACATGCGTCTCCCGCAGCGGCTCCCCGCGGTCGCGGCTGCGATCTCCCGCATGGTGATGCGCACCTAGTGGATGAGGGAAGGCGTGTCGCGGCCGCGCAGCCTCCCAGGCCGCGCTTCCACTCTACAGAGGTGCTGCCGGAGTTCATCCCAACTGGCAGCTGGCTCCAGCTTCCTCGCTTTTTTGTAGGTGAACTCCCGGTCGGCGCTCCTGGCGGCCTCTAGCTTCAAGCAGACGGTTGCTGCAACAGGGCCTCCGGGGCTTCGCTGGAGATCTCCGTCGCTGGGAACGTGGCCCTGACCCGCGACTGGCAAACGTTTGCCCGCGCGCGTGGCCTGAGCCGGCGGTGCACCCTGCATTTTAAGTTTGACGGTGCGCCACCCTCTATGTGAGGGTGTTTGGCGAAGACGGCCGTCACGTCGGGTGTTGTCCTGAAGATGATGACGGCGGCCGGGTGGCCAGCCTCGGCGAATGTCGGGGTGAAGATGAAGGCGGGCGCGTGGTCAGCGGTGTTCGCAGCTCGCCAAGCCTCGACGGCTCCCCTTCGGACGACAGCTCCTCCAGTGGTGGCCGTGACCAGCCTCCGAGCCGTCGCACTCGTCTTGAGGGAGGTAGCGGGTCAGCCCGCCGTCGCGCCTCAGTGAAGCGTGAGGAGGGGTCTGACTGAGCTCCGGAGGCAGTACGAGCCCTCGCCACGAGTCGGTGCCGAGCAAGCCATGTCTATTTTGTTTTTCTCCCTTCCCTGCGCAAAGAGAGAGTAGTGTAGGGCCCCGCAGGGGCGTGCTGGACTGTTGCCGTTAATTACAATGCTATTTTCATTATTCCTATGTTGTGTTTTGGTGCCGTGAGCTTGCGTGTAGGAATTACTTAGCTTGGGGGGACTTGCCGCAGTCTTCGCTTCTCGAGGCTGAGGCCTTGTTGGGCGCTTCGTGGCCTGCAAGAATTAGCCAGGAGAGGTAACTTCCAGTCTCGGTCGTGAGGGCAACCGACTCAGGTCCCGTGTTCGTGTTGCGATGCCCGTGGGGCACGGACCGGGAGGAGTGCTCCCGCGGTGGACTTGGATAGGAAAGCCTCTCAAGACTGGGACATGAAACACTCGGGAGGGCACCCGCATAGCACCCTCGCGAGACTTGCGAGAGAGAAAATGAGTCAAGTAGGCGACAAAGACAAAGAGTCAAAGGTCGGGGACGGCAACGACACTAAAAGCACCTTCCAATTAAACTACAAATAGGGACGAACAAGACAACTGCAGAAAGCAAATGAAAAAGGCGCGTTCGGCACCTAATCTAGTCTTCGACGTCTTCTCACCAGCACGGAGCTAAGTGCTGCCACTGGGCATGGGCGGGAGCCCCCGAGGCCTAGGGCGGCACTCCGGAGACTCCGGGACGTGTACAGCCCCAACTCATTATTACGTGAGAGTGTCACGGGCGGCGAGCTTCACAGGCATTGGCCTTCTTCACAGGCACTAGGCCTTTTCTTGAGGGGGGGTCGAGCTTCACAGGCATTGGCCTTCTTCACAGGCACCGGGCCTTTCCTCAAAGTGACAAGCTTCACAGGCATTGGCCTTCTTCACAGGCTCCGGGCCTTTCCCACGGGCACTGGGCCTCGCTTCAAGGGTAGAATCTCTGGAGGTGCTGAATGTTCCACGCGTTCAGGATGGGCACCCCCTCCTGGGTCTCCAAGCACGCGGAGCCGGGCCTGGAAACATGAACATCCTTGAACGGCCCCTCCCACATAGGAGAGAGCTTGTGCAGCCCTTCCCTGGAGAGCACCCGCCTAAGCACGAGGTCCCCTACCTCAAGAGTCCTGGGGCGGATGTTGCGGCAGTGGTACCGTCGCAGCACCTGCTGGTATCTTGCCGCCCGCAGCGCGGCCTCCCGACGACGTTCCTCCCCCAGCACGAGATCCGTCCCCCGCGTAGTGTCCTGCTGCGCTTCATCGAATTCTAGGACCCATGCGGAGCGACACTTGACCTCGTGAGGGAGGACTGCCTCCGCTCTGTAGACGAGGAAGAATGGGGTTTTGCCAGTCGACTTGATTGCGGTCATGCCGATGGACCACATCACAGACTAGAGCTCGTCGTACCAGCCCCTGCCGCAGTCCTCCAGCTTCTTCTTGAAGGTCCGGGTCTTGAGGCCCTTCTGGACCTCCACGTTGGCTCGTTCAACCTGGCCGTTGCTCTAAGGGTGTGCCACTAAAGCGTAGCATATCTACGTTCCAAGATTAGCACAGTATGTTTTGAAGAGATTGCTGGTGAATTGCGAACCGTTGTCGGTGATGATGCGGTTAGGTACTCCGAATCGGCTCATGAGGCCCTTGATGAACTTGATTGCGGAGACTGCCGGGATGGTGCAGACAGCTTCCACCTCAGCCCACTTGGTGAACTTGTCGACGGCAACGTAGAGGTAGCGATAGCCTCCTGGTGCCCGAGGAAACGGGACCAAGATGTCCAGCCCCCAAATTGCGAACGGCCATGAGAGGGGTAGGGTCTGCAAGCCCTGAGCCGGCTGATGGATCTGCTTGGCAGGCTTCACAAGCCTTAACCAGCTCGACGGCATCATTGAGTGCTGTGGGCCAGTAGAACCCACTGCAGAACACCTTGCCAACGAGGGTTCGCGATGATGAGTGGTGCCCACAATCTCCACCGTGTATGTCTGCCAGCAGCTTTTTCCCCTGTTCCCTGGAAATGCAACATAGGGCCACGTCGTTCGGTCGCTTTCGGTAAAGCTCTCCATCTTGAATGCAGTATGCCATGGCTTGTCGTGCCACGCATTCTGCGTCTTCCTCCTTTTCTGGCAGAGTCCCCTGCGTTAAGTAATTCTTGAGTTCCACTGTCCAACATCCCTCCTGAGGTTCCAGCACCAGGAGCAAGCGTGCTCCTGAGGTCGGGCCACAGGCCGGAGCTCCCGAGGCAGGTGGCTGGGGGAGCTCCACTCGAGGTTGCGCTGTGCCTGATGGTGGCGGCGCTACCGAGGGTTTAAAGAGCCTTTCCTCAAAGACTCCGGGCTCTTGAGGAAGCTGCCTAGATGCCCTTTTGGCGATGTCATCAGCCTCCTGATTGGTGCCGCGGGGCACATGCTACAACTCCAAACCCCAAAACTGCTTCTCAATTTTGCAGACCTCTGCCAGATAAGCCTCCATGTGCTCGTCCTTTGGCTCATACACCTTGTTGGAGAAGTTGACAAGGAGTTGTGAATCGCCCTTGATGATGAGGCACTTTACCCCCACGGCCACTTCAGCTTTTAGGCCCGCTATCAGCCCCTCGTATTCTGCTATATTGTTGGAAACCTTCTCTCCATGCTGGAAACAGATTTGCACGGCGTAGTAGAGCTTGTCTTGAGTGGGGTATATGAGCACCGCGCCAGCCCCCGTGCCATGTCGCGAGAAAGCTCCGTCGAAGTACATAACCCAGCCGTCTGGCGCCTCACTTCCTAGGGAAAGCGACCGGTCTTTGCCTGCTTCAAGTCCTAGCGCCTCTGTCTATTCTACTACAAAATCTGCTAGTGCGGCTCCCTTAACGACCCTAGTCGTGCTGAATTCCAACTGAAATGCCTGCAACTCGATGTTCCATTCGGCGGCCCTTCCCGCTGAGTTGGGACTTCTGAGCACCCTTTCCAACGGGTATGCTAAGATGACCTTGATGGGATGACCTTGGAAGTAGAGCCGCAGCTTCCGAGAGGCCACCAACAGTGTGAGCAGGAGCTTCTGAGGCATGGGGTACCGTGCCCTTGCATCCCTCAGCACCGTGCTGACGAAGTACATGGGATGCTCGATGAGGGCAGGCACAGCGGCGGAGCCTGCACTCTCTGGGGAGTCGAGCGCCTTCTGAGGCACAAGAGCCCCCAGCTCCTGACTGGCTGGTGGGGTCCCCTCAGCCGTGAGGATGCCTCCTTGCTAAGGCCGACTTGTATCTGCCAAGGGCGTGACCTTTGCGGGGCCTTCCTGGCCTGGGGTTGCCGCGACTGGTGCGGTTTTGGCCCTGTGCTCCTCCCGGACGGCCACCAGAGCCGCGCTGGCGGAGTATGGTGTGGCGGCGAGATAAAGCACCAGGGGCTCCTGCGGGCATGGCTCTACCATCACAGGAGGGTTGGTCAGGTACTTCTTGAGATCTTGGAACGCTTTGTCAGCCTCTTGAGTCCATTCGAATGGGCCCTTACTCTTCATTAGCTTGAAGAAGGGCAAGGCATGCTCCCCTAGCTTGGAGATGAAGCGTCCTAGTTCAGTTACTCGCCCTGCGAGCTTCTGCATTTTCCTGAGAGTTTGGGGCAGACTCATGTCTTCGATTTCCTTGACCTTCTCTGGGTTAGCCTTGATCCCTCTGTGGGACACGAGGAAACCCAGAAGCTTGACGGAGGGAACACTGAACACTCACTTCTCTAGGTTGAGCCACAGGTCCACTTCACGAAGGCTCGCGAAGGTTTCTTCCAGGTCCTATATCAGAGTCTTCGCCTCCCGAGACTTCACCACTATGTCATCGACATAAGCCTCAGTGTTCCTCTCGAGCTGCCGGCCTAACGCGATGTGCATCAGCCGCTGAAAGGTTGCGCCCACATTGTGCAATCCAAACGGCATGCAGGTGTAGCAGTACACCCCACATGGGGTTAGGAAAGCCGTCTTCTCCACATATTTGACCGCCATCTTGATTTGGTGGTAGCCCGAGAAGGCATCTAGGAAACACAACAGGTCACACTCAGCAGTAGAGTCCATGATTTGATCGATGCGGGGGAGTGGGAACGGATCTTGTGGTCAAGCTTTGTTGAGGTTGGTGAAATCGACGCACATGCGCTCCTCCCCCCCCCTTCTTTGGCACAACAACAGGGTTTGCCAGCCATTACGGATAGCAAACCTCGTGAATGACTCCTGCGACATCCAGCTTGCGGGTTTCTTGGATGATGAAAGCTTGCTTCTCGGTGGACTGCCGCCTTGCCTTCTACTTCACGGGGCGTACGTTGGGGCATACGTTCAGGTGATGCTTGATCACTTGCCTTGGGACCCCCACCAGCTGCTTGGGTTCCCACACAAACACCTCCTTATTCGCGCGCAGGAACTTCACCAGGGCCTCCTCTTGTTCGGGATCGAGATTGGCACCTATGGTGAAGGTGGCGCCGGAGGACCCATCCTCGTCGACTGGTACTTGCTTGGTCTCCGCTTTGTCTTGGGTGAACAGCTGCTTCTTCTTGGTGGGCGCAGCCCCCTTAGCCTTGGGGGATCGGCGGTGGCGGGCTGCGCCACTACTGCCGCCTTGAAAGCGAGCTTGAGCGCCTGTAGAGCATCTTTTGCATCTCCGGCTATGGTGAGGACACCGTCGCTCCCGGGCATTTTCATCAGGTTGTAAGCCGGTTGGGTTGCTGCCATGAACTGGGCCAAAGCCGGGTAGCCGAGGATGGCATTGTACGGGAGGCCGATGGGGGCAACATCGAAATCGACCAGCTCCGTGCGGAAGTTGGCTTGGGTGTCGAACGTCACCAGGAGGCGGATCTGCCCCAGGGAGCCGGTGGGCCTGCCCCCGACGCCCGAGAAGGGCTGGCTAGGTCGGAGTCACTCCAGCGGCACGTGGAGGAGGCTGAAGGCCTCGATTGAGAGCACATTGAGGCCGGCCCCTCCGTCGATGAGGGTCCTGGTGATGGCCACCTGGCAGATGGGAGGAGTACGGAGCATCGGAAGCGCACCCGAGCAGGTAGTGTTGGCGGGGTGATCATCCAAGCTGAAGGTCAAGTCGGCCTTGGGTGCCGCCCAACTCGGAGGAGCGGGGCGGCGAGTTAGGGCGGCGTCGACCTAGCGGACAAACGGCTTGACATGGTGACTCGTGGGCGGGGCTTGCGAGCCACCTAGGAGAGACGTGACGACCGGGAGTGTCGGTGCTGCGTGGTGGGCGAGGAAGAGGCTGCGCAGCTCCTCCCAGGAGACCACCGAAGACGCTGGCAAGTGGAGCAGCCACATGCACGGGACGCCGGTGAGTGCCATGGGAAGCCAGTTGGCCATGACCCGGTCATCGCCCCCGGCCTTGAGGATGGCCTCCTCATATGCTAGCTGGAAAGCTAGCGGATCCGCCGCGCTGTCGTAGCGCAGCAGCATCTCTAGCTTGAACTTGTTTGGCCACCGCACCTGTCGCAAGGCGGGGGTCAGAGCTCGGAGCCCCCAGGGCCTGGCGCCGGACTCTGCGGCCGGAGCGGGCGGTGCGTCGCCTACCATGAGGGCGAAGCGCAGTATTAATGGAGATCGGGCCATCGGCAGGGAGAATCCCGGCGCACCCCTACCTGGCGCACCAAATGTTGGATTTCAGGTTCCGACAGACCCTTGAGGTTCGAACTCTGGGGTGCGCGCGAAGATCTCTCCTCTACCGACCTACGTCCCAAAGCCTCGCTAAGAATCTAGGCTAGCAAGATGAACAACACAAGGGACACGGAGTTTATACTGGTTCAGGCCAGCATTGTGGTGTAATACCCTACTCTAGTGCGTGGTGTGTGGATTGCCTCAGGGGCTGATGATGAACAATACAAAGGAAGAACATCCTCACGAAGGATGTTCTTGTGGATATGTAGTGTGGCTCTGCTTGGGAAGGATTCGATCCCCGGGTGCCAGATGAGCCGTCCCGCCTATTGTGGTGCCTAGCCCTATATATAGAGGCCCTAGTCCTCTCCCCAAATATTGAGCGGGAAGGGCGCCAACAACGTCCATTTTGAAGGGGAACATCTAGTAGAACTTATCCTGACTAAAGTTGGTCTTCGACTGCCATAGGCCCTAACGATGACGCCATCTTGGGCTCCACGGTGACCTCCATCCTGCCGCTCTGCTGGTCTTGGTCTCGTTGCACCGAAATGGTAACCTTTACTTGATGCCTTGGTACTCCGCGCCTGCGCTTGCCCCCTTTGCATCAAAGGGGGAGACAAGGATACTGCCCAGGTCGGCGCCCGCCTGGCGCCCACCTGGTCTCGATCGTCATGGCTTGCGTCATGAGCACCTCACGAGGTACCCTTGCCTTGAGCTCTCCACCTCCTCGTGATCCTACCTAGTGAGGCAGTTCCTAAGGAAGCTTCCTGTCGTCCGCCCCGCGAGGCTTGGCCCCTCGCGAGGGTCTTGAGCTTGAGTCGATGAAGATTGGCCATACTGGGCCACTGCCCGAGCCACGCCGTAGGCCGCAGGCAGGTAAGTCTGGGGACCACCGTTCCCAGAAAGCAGACAGGAGTCACACACGCATCTGTAGCTACGAATTGTAGTGTTCTCAACCATCCGACTGGCTCTATCATGGATGTACCTATATACTAAAACATGTCTAGATATATCTATATTTTGACAAATGGAAGGCATGTATTGTGGAACGGAGGGAGTGCTTGTCATCAAAATGGATAAAAAGGGACGTATCTAGAACTAAAATACGTCTACATACATCTCCTTCTATCTAGTACTTCTTACCCAAAGGAACTTTATATCCAACAGACACAAAATATCCGTTCAACTGTTGGAAATTACTGATTTGATGTCGAAGTAATTGCTGCATCGCCACCAAAACCCACCATTTCTTAAGCCAAAGTAGACCGAGGTAATCCCTAAATTAGTATATTACTAAGATAAACAGAAGGCACTGTAGAAACATTTAGGACGTGAGCTTGTCAATATGAATGTGGAGGGACACTAGCTTAGCCCCAGCGAGCAGCTTGGGCGGAACTGGGAAGAAGGTCAGCTCCTGCACGTCGACGTCGCCGGGATCCTGGCTGCTTGTCACCTCCATTTCCACCTTGAAGGCATCGGTCGTGCCTTTGGGCTCCCCCGGTGGGCCGTTCGCCCACAACTTGGCCACGTAGTGCGGCAATGGGGACGCCCCCGCTCTAATGCAGACCACCGACACGGTGATAGGCGCGCCGATGTCGAGCACGCCATCGACCAAGAAAAACGTGCGGCCGTCCTCCTCCGCGAACAGCAAGAGCCGTGGCTCCGACAGTGGCACTTGCAGCTAGAGCCCCTTGCCATACTGGATCCTGTGCACAGGCATGGCATGCGCATTGCTGATGTGGTGGTAGAGCGCCGGCAGCGGGCCTTCATAGCCACATACGAGCACGGCGCATTTGCAGGGTGCGAGCGGACACATGCTCTGGTGATCGGCGAGCTTGTGGTAAGTGACGTAGAGCCCACAGCCTTCATGCGGGCACTCCACCCTTAGCGACGAAACAATGGCTTCCACCGCCATGTTCCGCACGTTGAAGCCACCGCCACGCTCGCACTTCTGGCACTGTCGCTGGTTCTCGGGGCGCTCGACGCGGCAGTCCGCGCAGGCCAGGTGCCCTCCCTTGCACTATAGAAATCAATCGAACAACACATCAATCAAGAAACCTGCTGAAGGAGTCCTGGATTAGAGGGTATCCAGACAGCCAAACTACATACATCGTCCGGACTATTGGAGCGTGAAGATACAAGACTCAAGACTCCGGCCCGTGTCCGGATGGGACTCTCCTTTGCGTGGAAGACAAGCTTGGCGATCCAGATATTATTTTTCCTTCCTTGTAACCGACTCCATGTAAACCCTAGCTCTCTCCGATGTCTATATAAACCGGAGAGGATGGTCCTTAGAAGGCCGATCACAATTACAATCATACCATCATAGGCTAGCTCTTAGGGTTTAGCCTCTACGATCTCGTGGAAGATCTACTCTTGTACCACTCATATCTTCAATATTAATCAAGCAGGAAGTAGGGGTTTACCTCCATCGAGAGGGCCCGAACCTGGGTAAACATTGTGTCCCTTGCTTCCCTTTACCATCAGCCTAAGATGCACAGATCGGGACGCCCTACCCGAGATCCTCCGGTTTTGACACCGACAATGGTGCTTTCATTGAGAGTTCCTCTGTGTCTTTGCTTCGAGGCCTGATGGCGTCTTCAATCGACAACAACACGGTCCAGGGGGAGACTTTTCTCCCCGGACAGATCTTTATGTTTGGTGGCTTCGCACTGCAGGCCAACTCGCTTGGTCATCTGAAGCAGATCGACAGCCGGACCCCTGGCCACCAGGTCGGGTTCGGAAACTTGAACTACATGGCGGATATTCGCGGGGACTTGATCTTCGACGGATTCGGGCTTGTGCCAGGAGCATCGGACAGTCACGACGAGCATGGCCTAGACCTGTTGTCGGACAATGCTCGGGATACCATCCCTGTAGTAACCCCGGGTCTAAATCCGGAATAGGTCGCGTTGCCTAGGGAAGGAGGGGTGGACCCCGCTCCGCGGGCCACATACTCATCGGCGGTGGAGCCGAACACAGGTCTCACCTCTATTGAGGCATGTAACCTCGGGCCCCCAGACTCGCATCCGGTTGTCGGTCCCGGTCCGCATACCCTCGAGCTAGTCGGGCCAGGTTGGGCTCCAGTAATGGAGTTTACCGCTACGGACATCTTCCAGCACTCGCCCTTTGCCGACATGCTGAAATCATTAAAGTCTCTCTCTTTGTCAGGAGGCCCTGGGCCGAACTATGTCCAGCCTGAGTGGGAAGCAGACGACGAAGGAATTCGTTGCCCACCCACCACCCACTTCATTGCCACAATCGATGATTTAACCAACATTCTTGACTTCGACTCCGAAGGCATCGACGGTATGGACGACGATGCAGGAGAAGCTTCAGAATCTCTGGGGTGCGGGACTACTACCTTGTCACACGATATATACATGGTGGATATGCCCAAGAAGGGCGACGGCGATAATCCGGACGATAAAACACCCGGGCAAAAGCCAAAACGGCGGCGCAGACGCCGCTCAAAGTCCAGCAACAGTAAAAATAGCGAGAAGAGCACAAGAAGGATCGATATACCAGTAAACCCCAAAGGAAGTAACGACCACATGGACCCAGCGATGGAGCAGGACGAGCCAGGTCACGCCAAACCGAGTTCGGAGCAAATACTCGATCACAATGATCCGGAGGGACGAGCTCATGAAACCGCCCCAGAACAGGAACACAGTCCGGACGACGATGCATTCACCATTCCGGACAAACGAGTGGAACAAGACAACCTCCAGCGAAAGCTTATGGCCACATCAAGAAGTCTAAAGAAGCAGAAACAATGGCTTAAAGCCGCATAGGAAAAGCTCAGTCGTAGATGGAATAAAGTGCTAGACACTGAAGAAAGATATGGTGACGGTCGCCATACAAAAAGCTATCCAAAATGCAAGCTACTGCCAGAATTCGACGACGAGGCCGTTCCACCAAAGAATAATACGACCAGGAGACCAGACGTACCGCTTCACAACCACAACAGAGCGGCTACTGACACCGCGCACGATCTACATGAGCATCTGGATAAGAAAGTTGGTGCAGCCAGGTCCATCTACGGATCTAAAGGACACACCTCGGCGAGGGACTATGGTCAACCAAACGCTCATACAAGCCAAATACCAGTTCGGAATAAGCACCGGACACAACAACAACCGACTACACGCCACAACGCGCCTAGATACAGAGGGGCTGCTCACCCCTGTGCTTCACCGAAGAAGTACTGGACCATGAATTCCCACAAGGCTTTAAACCTATGAACATAGAGGCATACGACGGAACGACAGACCCAGGGGTCTGGATCAAGGATTTTATCCTGCATATTCACATGGCTCGTGGGGATGACCTCCACGCCATCAAATACCTTCCCCTCAAGTTGAAGGGACCAGCTCAACACTGGTTGAAAAGCCTCCCTGAAAATTCAATCGGGAGTTGGGAGGAACTCGAGGACGCTTTCGGGGCCAACTTTCAAGGGACTTATGTCCGGCCTCCGGATGCAGACGATCTAAGTCACATAATCCAACAACCCGGAGAGTCCGCTCGCAAGCTTTGGAACAGATTCCTCACTAAAAAGAATCAAATAGTCGATTGTCCGAACACTGAAGCCTTAGCAGCATTCAAACACAGCATCTGCAACGAGTGGCTCGCCCGGCACCTCGGCCAAGAAAAGCCAAGGACAATGGCAGCCTTAACAGGCCTTATGACCCGCTTTTGCATGGGTGAAGATAGCTGGTTAGCCCGTAAAGGCACCAGTGACCCCAACACATCCGAAATAAGGGATGGCAATGGGAAGCCACGGCGTAATAAACACAAACGCCAAAACAAGGAAGAGAGCCTAGATAACACAACGGTCAATGCCGGATTCAGGGGCTCTCGACCTGATCAGCAAAAGAAGCCATTTAAAGGCAGTAAAGAGGGACTGTCCGGTCTGAACAGAGTCCTGGACAGACTATGCCAAATTCATGGCACCCCGGAGAAACCTGAGAACCACACGCATAGAGAATGCTTGGTCTTCAAGCAGGCCGGCAAATTAAATGCCGAACACAAGGGGAGGGAAACACCAAGTGAAGACGAGGACGAACCTCGCCAGCCGAACACTGGGGGACAGAAAAATTCCCGACAGAGGTTAAAATAGTAAACATGATCCACACAACTCACACATTCACGAGAAGGCACGAACGCGCGCTCAAAGACACGCACGATGTAGAGCTCATCGTACCCACATCTAACTTCTGGATGTCTCGTCCGATCACTTTTGATCACATGGACGGCCGAACTACTATTCGGCGCGGAGGATCAGAGGCCTTGGTGCTAGGCCCAATAATCGACGGATACCATCTCACCCGCGTCCTCATGGATGGCGGCAGTAGTCTCAATTTAATATACAAGGACACTGTCCGCAGAGTGGGGATAAACCCATCCAGAATTAGCCAAAGCAACACCACCTTTGAAGGGGTGATACCAGGCGTTGAAGCCCATGGCAGGGGCTCCGTCGTGCTGGAAGTAACATTTGGCTCCCCAGGAAACTCCAGAAGCGAAGAACTACTCTTCACCATTGCACCCTTCCAAAGCGGCTATCACGCATTGCTTGGAAGAGCGGCCTTCGCCCGCTTCAATGCATTGACGCACTATGGCGACCTTACACTCAAGATGCCCGGTCCACGTGGCGTCATCATCGTTAGCGGAATCACAGAGCGCTCTTCACGCGCAGAGGAACACGCGACGGCCCTGGCAGCCGGACTGTAAGCGACCTCCAATATCAAAAACATGACTGGTCATTACGACCACAGACACCGTTAGACGAGTCCGGTAGCCCAAATAAAACTGGACCAGGGCATCGTATATGTACTCCCATAACGGATACCAGGGGCTACAAGTATTTAATGCAGCCCCACATCTGGCTCAACCTTACTGGCAGGCCAATATCTTACACTTTTATTATCAATCGCATACTTACGTTGTTCTCTCCTACGAGTTTTCTTTTTCCATAGACAACGTTCACGCGATACCCTTCCAGGATACGGCACAACGGAGACAAAGGCGCAGATGTGCAGCAGGGCCCCGTTCAACAGGTTTCTTATTATATTAAGCCCTTGTGTAAACCTTTTCTACTGCCTCTTGTTGTTTAACCATCCCATGGGTTCCATACCCACACAGGATACTGCCATTATTGGCATTTCGCCATGACAGATTAATCGCACGTACGTGGAACTTTAGGGTTTATAACAGGCTTTCGTCAGCCTGTTTTCTTTCACAAAGACCAAATACCTTCGGGAGTGTTCGGCGTCACAAGTTTCGCCTTATATGCATCAGCTCTGAATCATGTCTTTGGTCAAATGTTGGGTTTGCCCGGCTCCTGGGTTTGCTGCCTTATGTTTCGTTATTTTCGGCTAAAGGCGGCCAAAGGAGAACTACTGCGATTGTGCCCTGGTTATTCTGGATGAGCACCTCAGTAGAGAAAGCCGAAAACTAACTGTCATGATACAGTGAGAGACTGTTCAACCACTCGAAGACTCACCAGAATCTTTAAGGATTCCTCCGCATTAACGAAGGGCCGTTTCCCGGCCATGTACATACGCACCCGTATTCGGATGCACGCGAATGTACCAGAGGCTACATAGTAGCCCCACCGTTACACCCCCATGGCCAAGCGAAAGTGTTACATCTATATAGTCTGGTTGCCTAGTTAGACGTGCGATCACCTCCTTAATGGACCAAGACGTTGGATCAAGTGTGATTAAGCATATTTCTTGCGAACACCCCCGCATTGTATGCGTGGGGGCTGAAGCCAACGACTGCTAACTTTCGGACTATTCATATCTATATAAAAACGGCCGCAAAGGGGACACAATCATACTTCCGGGCAAAAAGTATAAATATAGCCTCATAATCAAAATAAACATTGTTTTTTAAAATGATTCGACTTATCACTCGAACAAGACATTCTTCGAGCACTGCGCCTCTATTAGGCGGGCACCCTCTGTGACCTGCGCCAAGTAGTGCTTGGCCGGATATTGTCCTCCCCCCGGATCCTGGGTTGCTATAATGGTGGCCTCCATATCCGTCCAATAGGCTTTAACGCGGGCAAGAGCCATCCGCGCACCCTCTATGCCCGCCGACCTCCTCATGGCATCAATCCGAGACACGGCCCCAAGGAATTGCTGCACTAAACCAAAGTAGTTGTCTGGCTCAAGCCCCTTCGGCCAAAGATGGTCTATTACATACCGCATTGCAAGCTCGGACAGCCTGTGGAGCTCCGCCACAGCAGCCACCTTCTCATTTAGCAGCAGCGGGCGAGTGGGAGCATTGATTTGCGACCAGAAAAGCTTCTCCACTTATTTATCACCTTGACCCTCAAAGAACTTGACAGCGTCAGCTGTACTATTCGCCAAGTCCACATATGCGTCTGCAGGACTCCAGCGCCCAGCCAGAGGAGCATACTTCGGATCCAAAAACCTCGTCTGCAATAAGTAGGAGCCCCCATCCACGATTTTGTCAGCCTGTTGGAGCTCCTCCCCCCGGATTTCGGTCCACATATCTTTGGCGGCATTGAGTGCCTTGTCTAACTCGGCTGAACTAGCCATATTCTCCTTTTCAAGGAGCACATACCGGTCGGCGGCATTTTTCAACTCCCCAGCCATTTAGGCTATCTTTTCCTTGCTTCGGTGATGAGCAGCCTGTTCGGCTCTCAATTCTTCGGCTGCCTTTAGGGCAGCCGCATTGCTAGCCCGAGCTTGTTCCTTGGCCTGAGCAAGTTCCGCCCTCAGGGCCTCCACAGCAGCAGCACCATCTACAGTACAAACACATGTCATTAACATTATGCCACTCTCGCATTTTCCTATACAACATAATAAGGGAAGCAGAGCACATACCCTGTGATTCTTCCAGGAGTTTGTTCACCAGCGTGATATTGGCATCAATAGATCCGATCTGCCTCCTTAGTTCGGCAACTTCAACAGACTGGTCGGCTGCCGGATCCTTAGATACCTGCGCACATGTACGGCATAGCCATTACTATGTGATCCCCCGTTTGCCGCCTATGGCGGGCAACCAGAGTCTCAGGGGCTACTATCCATAGGGAGCACACCTAGCGCGTGCTTCACAACCAAAAAATAGTGCATTTTTTACTACATACCTCAAAGCCTTTGAGCAGGCTTGTAAATGCCTCATTCAAACGCTTGTAGCGGACGAAATCTTTGTCAGCACCATGCTCATTAAAGAACGGTGCTCCTCAGAGAGTGCGGCTCGCTCCAGAAGGCATGTCAGTATGTCCGGCCGGACATCGAACTGCGCCGGACCCTCCTCACCGCTCCCCGTGAGAGCCAAACGCTCCGGGCTCAGGGCGACTAACGTGTTAGCTTTTGGCTTCGGCAGATCCGGACTCCTCCGTGATGACACCTCAGTGTCGCCCGCTTCATGAGGCAGAGAGGTGGGAGGGGTCTCACTCTCCATCATCTCTAGAGGAAGATCCCCCGAAGACGAACTCTGTTGAGAAGAGCTGCTCGCCGGACTGCAAAAGACAAAGTCCCGGTTATGAATCTCGGAGAAATGCCCTACCTTCGAATTAACGATAAACTTACAGCCCGGTGGAGGGCTGGCCCGTTGGTGGGCACGACGCGGTTGGTGGGCACGACGCGGTGAGGGTGCCCATCGCGGCAGAGCCCACTGGTGATACCTTCTTCCCCTGTTTGGGCATCTCCGCCTCCAAGTCTTCGGAGGCGGCCCTCTTCCTCCCACGCGGGGAGGAGGCTTCAACCTCCCCTTCCCGATTATCCTCTGTAGGAGAGGTAGCGATTCCCCCGGTCTGGATGCATAGTGTGTGAAGTTTGGTTTCATTGCCTTCTCCTTCGCCTTTCCCTGAGGGGATTTTGCTGAGCGCCTAGCCAAGCATCTTGGCAACGGTTGGACCAAGCGAGCCTTCAGGAAGTGGCGCCGGACACCTGATTCTCTCCTGCCCTGGTGAGCCATTCCTGGCCATGGAGGGTTTTTCAGAATAATGGTTATGATAAATATAAACGAAGTGTCCAGCTTTAAGGTTACTTACTTGGGCATCTAGGCGATTGCACCTTAGGCCCGCATCCTCGATGGTGTCCGGACTCTTTACTTGTGGTCCGGAGAATAATTTACACATCCCTTCGAGCTTCAGGCCGAAGAAGTGCTTAATAGTCCATGGACCCTCTGAATTAAACTCCCACATCCGGAGAGGCCGACGTTTGCACGGCAACACCCGTCAGATTAGCATCACTTGAATGATGCTGACAAGATTTATGTCCCTCTAAGCTCCCGGATGCGATTCTGCAGTTCTGGTACATCACCAGCGGGCCCAAAATTCCGTCCTACGTCGGTCCAAGACGCCAACTGTGACGGAGGGCCCGAGCGGAACTCGGGGGCGGCTACCCACTTTGTGCCTCTGGGAGCCGTAACGTAAAACCACCTCCATTGCCATACATCGGATACTTCCGGGAAAGAACCCTCTGGCCATGGGGCATCAGCGTTCCTGCTTATTATGGCACCTCCGCACTCCGCATGTCGCCCCTCGATCATCTTCGGCTTCACATTGAAGGTCTTGAGCCATAAGCCGAAGTGTGGGGTGACGTGGATAAAAGCCTCGCACACAATAATGAACGACGAGATATGGAGGATAGCGTCTGGATCCAGATCATGAAAATCCAACCCATAGAAGAACATGAGCCCCCTCACAAAGGGGTCGAGGGTGAGGCCCAGGCCTCGGAGGAAGTGTGGGACAAACACAACGCTCTCGTTGGGCTCCGGCGTAGGGATAACTTGCCCTGGAGCAGGAAGCCTGTGCCGAATGTTGGCGGTCAGGTATCCGACCTCCCTAAGCTTCATAATGTCCTCCTCTTGGATTGAGGAGGCCACCCACCGACCTTTTGCGTCGGATCCGGACATGTTGGGGATCTGGGGTGTTGGAGCTTGGGTCTTGGGTGTTAGAACTCGAGGTGCGAGAAGGATCAAGGAAGGTGGAAAGGAGGCGTAATTCTTGACCCCTTTATAAAAGGGATGAATATCAAGAGTCCTCAGCGTGACCGCTTGAGACTTATCTAAAATACACGGAGTCATACCAACAGTCGCCATGGGGTCACACACGCCCATATTGATGAAAGATCCCGTAATAAGAGGAACATGATCTCTGCTTTGGCATGACGTGCCAATAAAACCGCCTTGCAACGCGAGTCGAGGTGGGGCAGGAAACGTCGGTTCGTGTTGGACCAGGACACGATGCAAGGGCACGGTGTACATAGATTGCCAGTAGAACGGATTTATGCTATGTTCCCTACAATGGTGTGTGAAGATCATCTTGCAGAACCGGACACTATTTGCTGTAGCAGATCCGGACACGGTCTACGTGTTCGATAATACATTGAAGTATTCGGAGATGTAACCCGTCATGCAATGCCGAAGACAAGACTGCGCGCCGGACTCACCGTCATTGAAGCCTGATTCAGGGGCTACTGAGGGAGTCCTGGATTAGGGGGTATCCGGACAGCCAGACTACATACATCGTTCGGACTATTGGAGCGTGAAGATACAAGACTCAAGACTCCGGCCCGTGTCCGGATGGGACTCTCCTTTGCGTGGAAGACAAGCTTGGTGATCCGGATATTATATTTCCTTCCTTGTAACCGACTCCATGTAAACCCTAGCTCTCTCCGGTGTCTATATAAACCGGAGAGGATGGTCCTTAGAAGGCCGATCACAATTACAATCATACCATCATAGGCTAGCTCTTAGGGTTTAGCCTCTACAATCTCGTGGTAGATCTACTCTTGTACTACTCATATCTTCAATATTAATCAAGCAGGAAGTAGGGTTTTACCTCCATCGAGAGGGCCCGAACCTGGGTAAACATTGTGTCCCTTGCTTCCTGTTACCATCAGCCTAAGACGCACAGATCGGGACCCCCTACCCGAGATCCGCCGGTTTTGACACCGACACCTGCACCTTGCTCAATCAGCCAAACGGACGAGGTGTATTCAAACCTCATACACTGGAGGCGTCAAGGGGTGGAGGCACAAGGGGCAGTGGAGCACGGTGAGGTCCATCAAGACCTTAGTGAGCTCCCTCGGTTGTTCTTGTTCCGTCTGCATGATCTTGCCCTCCTCGTGCACAACCATCCCTCGCTTGGGCCGGGGCATTACAAAGCTTTACCGTCACATATTTTATACTCTGCGCATAACTCTCCTCCCGCATACCAAGGAAGGCAGTAGTTTGAGTTTTCTGGACAAATTTACCCATGCGCATGAGTAAGCTGCATAAATATCGACAGTAAATGTGCATGCAATGGTTGGCTGGTCCTCCTTCCTTTTTCGCTTGAGTTGGCTTCCCCAGGCGGACAAGCCACATCCGGCGCTTCATGCGTTTGCCTGTAGCCATTTTTTGCTTTGGAAAATGGCGCGATTAATAGGGGCAGAACTAATCGAGCAGGGGCACAGATGGAAACCAACACGGACGCGCAGACTAATCTGGGAAAAACAAGAGAAAGTTTTAGAAATTGGAGGGAGTACTACTTCAAGGTGCATTAAATCAACACATGCAAGTATCAAAAGGAGAGTCACGGCATGCATGCATGCATTGTAATTAATGCATCGGTAACCGCAAATTATTGAAATATATCGTGTGCAGTGCTTTGATGTGTCGCGTCAACTCGTACATCAATGAGAAGTTTGATTATCCTCTCCCTCGTGGACTTAACTGCACCCGCCTTTGGTTGTATGACAGATTGGCCACCCACCTGTCGGGCCCACATGTCATACACGCAAAGGCAGGAGCGTCCCTCCCTCGCCCATGAGCGTGGTGGCTGGCAAGACTAGGAGAAGCTTTCGCTACACGCTCTCCCTCCCGCACGCGGTGGACATGCGGCAGTTCAATCGGTGTCAGATGGCCAGAAGCGTACTGTAGTACTCCTCCAGTGCAGTAGTACTCCATCATTGTTCGACTTCCCGAAGAGGTGAAGAGCCAAGTGCAGCCCGGACGCTCGTGTGGCAGTTTCATGTGTAGAGTAGTCTAGGATAGCGTGTACCGTGCATGTAAGCTTAAAATCATTGGGGTCGGCTCCATGCTATGTGGCCGTCTCGAAGTTTTTAAAAAAATTAAAATAGTCTTTTGGCCCTACCTATCACCCTGGTGGGTGATTGTGGTGGGTAAATGTTAGAGGTTGGAGCAAATATATTGTACACTGCGGGTCTTTTAGCCAAGTTTAGACGCAAGCATGTGGGGCCAGTGCTATGATGTGTCGCGTCAACTCGTACAACAAGGAGAAGCTTGATTTTACTACTACACTCCTTCTCCCTCGCCCATGCGCCCTGAGTCGAGGAGGCGGACATCGTCGATGGATGCATCTCTTCTTCTTGCCTCCTGTAACCAGCACTGCATCGCCTCGTGGCCTTAATGTTTTATTAGTATAGTACTCCCTCCGTTCCCAAATATAAGTCTTTCTAAATATTCCAGCAAGTGACTACTACATACGGAGCAAAATGAGTGAATCTACACTCTAAACTATGTCTACATACATCTGTATGTTGTATTCCATTTGAAATAGTATCTAAAAAGGCTTATATTTAGGAATGCAGTGAGTATATGGCATTTTTATTCCAGTCTTAACGTTTTCACTGTGAGGTGGGTAAATGTTAGAGGTTGCAGCAAATATATTGTACACTACGGGTCTTTCAGCCAAGTTTAGAGGCAAGCATGTGGGGCCAGTGCTATGATGTGTCGCGTCAACTCGTACAACGAGGAGAAGCTTGATTTTACTACTACACACCTTCTCCCTCACCCATGCGCGTGGTTGCTCGCAGACGAGGACAGACTTTTGCTTATAGTACTTCTACAACAAGCTATCCCTCCCGCTCGCGGTGGATGGACATGCAACAGTGGATTCGACATTGTAGAAACAGTACTAGTAGTAACATCATTGTTCGTCTTCTCGAAGAGGCGAAGAGCCAAGCTCAACCCGAACGTGGCAGTTGTGAACATTGGAGCACGCATATAGCCAGGCTCTTGCATGATACAAAATTGCTATGTGAGCCCACTATTGTACTAGTACATACAACTACTTGCTAGTATAGCCCTGTAAACCAAAAAGGAGTATTTGCCCTTCTAAAGATTTCAACAAGTGACTAGACTACGAAACGGAGTACATATGGAGCAAAATGAGTGAATCTGCACCGTAAATAAATACCTAGTTCTATCATTTTCCTCTCCGAGGTGCACAATATTGGGTATACTGACTAGTCTCTTTTTGACA
The DNA here is from genome assembly GCF_018294505.1 of Triticum aestivum. Lineage (NCBI taxonomy): Eukaryota > Viridiplantae > Streptophyta > Magnoliopsida > Poales > Poaceae > Triticum > Triticum aestivum. The sequence goes on along the minus strand of NC_057795.1, from coordinate 421,677,185 downwards.
CGCATTTACATTTTTTTTGACACAGTACAGACGCAAGAGCTCATATACACGCGCATACACTCACCCTTATGAACGCACACACGCACAGCACTATCATCTTGAAATTTACGAAGTCACCATAGGCACCTCGTCGTCGACGGGAACGTCTCCTGACACGCGATAGACGCGAGTGGCAGTCACCTCCATAGGTGCTTGAATGCCAAGGAGGGAGAGCGTAGCGGTTCCCGAGACGTTGAACGGTCAATGATGCATCCTCAATTACATGCAGAGGGAATTAATTGGAGAAGCGGAATAGAGCCAGCATGATGTGAATGCAATAGAGAGGGTGCTTGGATCCAAGGGACTTATTTTAGTCCGACTAAAAATAGTCTCTTTAAGAGGATAAAGTTCCAAGCACCCCTGACTAAAGAGGGGCTAAAACTAGTCTTCGGACTAAATTTTTTTAGTCAGGGGTACCCCTACTAAAATGTGCATTAGTCCTCTCTCTCCTCATTTAACTCCTCTCTTTTAACACATGTGAGTTCTAGATTGGCGGGTTTGGAGGATAATAAATGCTCATTAACTTGATTTTAGTCTCTTTAGTATTTGTATCCAAGCATGGGTGAGGCTAGCAAGTTTTAGTCTCACTACTTTTAGTCATGGGACTAAAACGTATCCAAGCACCCTCAGAGTTTGGACTCTCATATAAAGGCGCCCCACCACTCCAATCCATCTACTCCTGAGTCACTGCGCAACACTGCTCACTCCAATCCAAGACCAAGTGACCAGAAGCCACAAGCACCTATGGAGGCGATGGACGCGAGCGGCAGTCGGCTGTGCCAAATCATCCAAGGCGCCGGCCTGCGGCCCCGCATCGCGCAGCATTTCCAGACGGTGCTGGCGACCACCGGCATCGTAGCCCTCGCCGACGCCGGCTTTGCCTCTTGCATGGACGACATGATGGTCAACTCCATTCGCAAGTTCACCGCCGTCAAGAAGCGCACGGACGACCTTGCCGTACTGCTCCATCCCCTGCGCCCAGGATCCTCATTGCCTGCCACCCTCATCGACCTCCATGGTGACGAACTCTTTCAAGCCCTGGTGGCCCTGCAGGTGCCGGAAGTCGCAATGAAGAATGTGCACCTCGAGGCCGCGCTCGCCACACAACGCCTCACCATGCAAGAAACCGTCGACCTGCACATCTACGTCTACGAGGAAATAGTCTACATAGGCCACTACAAGGCAAACGAGGACAGAAAGACATTGGCCTTCTTTAAGCGGCATGAATCTTTGGACGCCATTGTTCAGAAGCACGTCGACCAGGCCATGAAAGCCGCTGCTACTTAGGCGCCGTTCGGTGGGCCGATGCCCTGAGTCGAGGAGGTGGACGTCGTCGATGGATGCATCTCTTCTTCTTGCCTCCTGTAACTAGCAGTCCAGCACTGCATCGCCTCGTGGCCTTAATGTTTTATTAGTATAGTACTCCCTCTGTTCCAAAATATAAATCTTTCTAAAGATTCCAGCAAGTGACTACTACATCCTGAGCAAAATGAGTGAATCTACACTCTAAACTATGTCTACATACATCTATATGTTGTATTCCATTTGAAATAGTATCTAAAAAGTCTTATATTTAGGAACACGGGGAGTATATGGCATTTTTATTCCAGTCGTAATGTTTTCACTGTGAGGTGGGGCCGCAGTTGAGCAAACCCACCCTGCCCACCGGGCGTCGGCCGAGTTTAGAATTAGAAGAGAGAAACAAGGGAGGAGAGCTAGCTGTAGCTCGGACGCTGTTGTCAGATGGGACTCGTGTTGATAGAATAGGAGTACTGAGCACTCGTGCCTCTTTTTTTTAGGGAAAAATTAGTCGTATGTCTAGTAGTACCACTAGTTGGGTTCGTGCGACCTATAGTTGTCATCACTTTAGGTCTCCTTTTCGAACCGCAACTACGCTTCATAGTACATATTTTTACACGCATTTAGGCTAGTTGTAATGGGAGTATCATAAGCGGTATCATGCATGCCAAGTAGATTTTTCGGATGAAGTGGCACATAATTAAATGAGGAAAGAGAGGATGTAGTATCATATTATGATACCGTATCATATTAAATAATGTACTACTTTGTGTCATGCATCACAATTAAGAAGGCAACCTAAGGTACTAACCTATCATACTACGCATTACGGAAGTAGTATCATACACTAGTAACATATGCATGATACTAGTATATGATACTTACTACCCATTACAACCAGCCTTATCCTCCTATATGTACTCCTAGGCTATTTCCACGTGCTCCCATTCGCTGACATGTGGGACATAGAGCATCTGGGTCATAGTGCATGCACGACTCAGAGCATATGTCGAGGTACTTTACATTTCAGACCTCATGAATTACATGCAAACCCCCCGCAGAAGAATAAATAAATGAATGAATTACTACATGAAACCGGATTATTTTCGTAGAAACCGGAGCACGTTCATTAGATTTTGTACATAACACATTTATAAAAAATGACCGGACCTAAACTAGTCTAAGGGCCTCTTTGATTTTTCCGGCAAAAACAAGGGCCTCTTTGATTCGCAGGATACTGAAAACACACGAATGGGGAAAATATGATGGCGATGAACCGAGACGAGGATAACTCTAACTCAGTTAGAGGTTAGAGTTAGATTCTAACTCTAAACCAAAGAGGTGTATGGATGGCAGGGTTAGATTGACAATAAATGCTCTTTCTCAATCATTTGACTACTTTGGACCCTATTTCCTGCCGGATTTGGTGTGGCCGGCTCTTCTGTGGCCTCCTTAAACGAACCATCTTTACAAATCAAGCATGCAAAACATGATAATTTTTACTTTGTCCATACAAATGAGATATCCCACTTAAACATACAAGTCGTCAGTCAAGCTTCACAAAAAAACACTCCATGAAACAAAGCATGAGGTAACTCATCACGGAAGTCATTCACGATAGGGAGGGAGCCCGGAGCCCCTCACGCACTAAGGGAGAGGAGCTCGCCATCGTCGCTCTGGAGGAAGGCTCTGTAGAGCCCAAGCCCCGGGAACCCCTTCGATGTCGGCCCTTGCGAGTTGAGGTCGACACCGGCATGGGTAGCCGGGTCGCTTGCTGCTGACTGGGAACTTAATTTTTGGGCCTCTAGAAATAATGCAAGCCTGAAACTAAAATACCTAGAAAGGTGAACTGAATCTTTGGGCCTCTAGAAATAATGCAAGCCTAAAACTGAAATACCTAAAAAGGTGAGCTGAATCTTTGGGCCTCTTGAAATAATGCATGCCTGAATGAAATACCTAGAAAGGTGAAGTGAATCTTTGGGCCTCTAGAAAGATTTATTACCTCCTCAAGCAGCATCAAACAATTCCATGCGTGCACCACAAATCTATACCAAGTTTGATCAGGATCTACTTTTCCAAATCAGAATTAGAGCTAGAGCGAGCAAGATTAGTGATATGGCTGTGAGACAGAGAAGGAACGAACAAACTCACCCCTCTCGTGACCTCCCTGGTAGATGCGCCGCCGCACACGATAGAGGGAGAAAAACGACCGGTGAAGGGGGGCGGGGCGACCTTCGAAGGCCGGAGGGAGAGGGCGGCCGGAGTAGGGTGGCGGAGGCCGGAAGGAGATCGAGGGCGGCCGGAGGAGAGAGAGGGCGAGCGGCGCTTGGGCGGGCGGCCCTATGGGGAACAGACAGGAGTCACGCGAGAGGGGGGAGCGATCCGGTGCGGGCAGGAGAGATTTTTTTAGTTCTCTTTTAGTGGGCCCAAGGATAACTAACCCAATTAGAACCTCTACACCGGGCTAGTTATTTTAGCTGGGTTAGAGCAAACTATCTCGAACTAACCCTCGTGTTTCGATAATTTGAGGCTATTTCAACCCAAACTAGCTCTAACTCAGGGATCCAAACAAAGATGAGTATTACTATACATGCTACAGTGTGGACTGTAGCACATTGTTTTTTATGGCCATATCACCACATTGTTTTCTACTGCTGGTTCACTAGGCTGTCGTGGTTCGCACTGCTGGTTCACTGGGCTGCCGTGGTTCGCACTCCTCCGACCTGAGTAGTAGTAGTACTAGCATATACCGCATCATTCTTTGCTCCTTCTTACTACTCCGGCATGTGGGAGAGCTAGCATCCGGGTCGACATGTCATGCACCAGATTAGAGCGCGGAATGGAAGGGAGCGCCATTAATTCATGACTATAGTGAGTGGTCATATCACAAGTCTTTCCAGCAGTAACGCGTCGTCAAATCGCACAGCCCGACCTTTCCAGCAGTATCTCTACTCTTATATCTACTCTTATAAAAAACAGAGTTGGTGATGATGGTGTGCCTGCCATCCTGCAATATAAGTCGTCCGATTTATATCTGACGGATAGGAAGGAAAATGGAAATTTTGCAAAAAGATACCCATAGCCACTCAACATTTGCAAATAAGGCCTTCCCTCGTTCATCCTTTTCTCCCACAAGATAAACTACTCATACAAATGCATCTTGATGTTCCGTGCAACGCATGGGCATCTTGCTAGTGATTGAGAATCCGCCACTCGCTCACCCTCCTCGCCTCTCTGTCAAACCGCCTACACGAAAACTGCCGCGCGTACTGCCAGGGAAAATCCCCGCCCTCAACTTTTAACTACGTGAAAATAGTTCGAGCTTGTTCGTTCTATATAAATACTTACAGTATGTTTATTCACCCGTGGGGTTGTTCAATGAATGGAGGGGCGGGGAGCACAAGTGAACAATACTAGTACTACTAGTAGTAGTAAGTAGGAGTCGTACAATAGTCACCTTAAATAGTAGAGAGTTTCTTTTCTTTAATGCCACGTACACAAATTGAAACGCTTGTTGTGGAGAGAAAAAGATAATCACTCCACTATATATGTACGCAGGGGCCTGAGCGCTTGCTTTACTAGGGTTGCTCTCTTCATTCTCTCCCATTCTCTCGTCCTCTCCAGATATAAACAAGACAGCGGTAGAAACATTTTCTCTCTGCTCACCGCTGCTCACAGATCCGGCCGGATCCCCTCGGCCGGTGTGTGTAGAGGACTAAAAGTGCATCGTTCACGCGGGCATCGCCACCGAGGGAGGAAACCCATAGCTGCCGGAGGGGCCCGATCCTCTGCCTGTGTCGTTCTCTCCGACACAGCGCCGGCTCGGGAGGTCCTCTGACCCTTCTTCCTCCATGTCGTATTACCCGCAGATCCGACCTGCCGCCGCCGACATCCCGGCGACCCTCAGGTATAAGTTCTTCGAAAGCGGCCTTGCTCTACTGCCCCAGCTCCCCACGTGTCTGCATGTGCATCTTTTTCTACTCCCATCAACTCCTCCAAAGCCACCTAAATTTTTTGTATTATTAGAGGCAAAGCTACTTCATGCATTCGAATCTAGGGCTTTGTATAAACAACGAAAAAAGGGGGGAAAGTTGTAGCATGAATCTAGGACTTGATTCAAAGAGGAAATAATATGGTAAAAGTAGTAGAGACCGGATACCCAACCTGTCTCTTGGCTGAAAAGGGAAATAATGGGAAAACACAGTACAAACTGAATAAGGAACAGATCTATTATTGGTTGAAAAAAGGATAGAAAGTGGCGGCTGGTGGACAAGTCAACATAGTATGTACAGGATTAGATTTTCTGCCCTCACATAGTAAAAGGTCTCCAGGATTAGAATTGCTGCCCTCACATAGTAAAAGGTCTCAGGATTAGATTTGCTGCCCTCACATAGTAAAAGGTCTCCAGGATTAGATTTGCTGCCCTCACATAGTAAAAGGTCTCCATGATTATATTTGCTCCCCTCACATAGTACAAGGTCTCCAAGATTAGGTTTGTTGCCCTCACATAGCATGAACAAACTCGGCATCACCACTTTATGCCTCCTTGTAGGTACATTGTGCTGATGCGTCCATTGTCGCATGTCCTTATACCAACCTTTTGCTGTTATTAATGTAAGGGTGCATGTAAAATGAAGCGATCACACTGTTACCTTAGGGACATGTATAACCAGTGTTATTGTTAATCTAATACCTCCAATGATAAGATGCAATTAAACTGTGTTACAAATGGCACTCTTGCTGTTTTCCCCAGTATGATAAGTAAGTTGCTCCTTTACGCTGTTGAGTGTCCTGGTGTCCCCACGGTCCCATGCCCTTAAACCAACTCTTTAGCTGCTGTTGATTTACTGTGTCTGGTAAACAAGCAATGCCACCATTAAAGTAATCCCATATTTGAGGAATCTCATTGTTGATCGTAATGCTTCTGGTAACATGAAGCATTGCTGACGTTTTAAAATTTCTACTGTCCTTGCGTGATTGCCATGAACATAATTAAGATGCTTCTTTTCATTTTGTATATGTTTCGTATATTCTTATTGACCAGCAACTGTTTACTTTCTATCTTTTTGTGCAGATAGGGATATCCATTTCACCTTGTTGCTATTGTGACCTTTTGGTGAACTGCACAAAACACTTTTTTTGGAATGAGTGTCTTGTGCAGTTCAACTAAAATGTCACGTGGGCAACATCTCTCAATTTTGGTGGAACTGCACAAAATGGTGATTGGAGTTTCCAAAATCTCCGTCAAGTTCTGCTGGTAATCTCGTGCAACATTCTATTAGCCTTTGCAAGATGAGCCGTCACTGTCACCACAATGGCACTTTATTTTAGTGGAACTGCACAAAAGGATAAGAAAATTATAGTTGCACCTTACATGAGCCGGACAGCCAACCTTAATGTTCCTCAATTTTAGTGCAACTACTAAAGAAGAACCTGCCAGCTCACGAGAGCAAGTACTTCTTGCTAGCTGAATGATGCAATCTTTGCTTCATTTCAGGTGAACTGCAGAAACAGGCGCATGAATTGAATCATGAAACTCCAGGCAGGCCTCATCCAAGTGGAGCTGTAGGTTGAGTTCAAGGAGGCCACTATTAAAGTGAAATCATGCTCTTCTTGTTTGTGTTGTGCAAACAGGAATACTCAACTACAGATGTTGTGACGGTCAAGAGCATTCGCCAAGTTCTTCGATTGTATGACATGGCTAGCCAAGATGGATTTAATCCCGATATTCACTTTATCAAAAGGCTCTAATGGGTTGGTTCTGAATCTTGCAAGCTGGGAATCAATGAGATGTGTAGGCATCTTTGTTGTACTTATTATTTGAATCTTATTTGTTGGTTCTGAATCTTGCAAGCTGGGAATCAATGAGATGTGTAGGCATCTTTGTTGTACTTATTATTTGGATCTTATTTGTTGGTTCTGAATCTTGCAAGCTGGGAATCAATGAGATGTGTAGGCATCTTTGTTGTACTTATTATTTGGATCTTATTTGTTGGTTCTGAATCTTGCAAGCTGGGAAACACGGCATGATGATGCAGAGGACAACAACCATAACAAACAGTTCAAACTTGGTAGTATTATCTTTGTGAAAGTGCGACAAATGTGCTGATCGTGTGCGTCCTGAGAATAATAATTCTAATTGTCGTGCATGTTGATCCTGTGGCACTGATAGAACGAGCCAATGCATTGGTTGTTTTAAGTATAAATTTTTATTAAAGCTAATTAAATTTAAGTAAAGTGACCACTAACTCCTGTTATTACAGTACCAATACAGACCCGCTCGTGAACCAACATGCGGCCGGAGTAGGTTTCTTAATGGAGGCGTTTAAATGCGCCGAGGGTGCATCTTCTGCCGGGCGTGCAGCGGACGAGGGAGGGGTTGTAACTGTTGCCGCCTGTACACACTCAGTTTACTGTTGAATCTAGTTCCCCAAGAGCTGAAAAATGAATTGTTGCCGCAGCCTACACACTCGTTCACTTGAAGAGACTCCAATGGCGATCCGAGGGGTGAGCCTGGTGGATATGGACTTCAGCAAGAAGTTCCCCTTTGAGTTCGCCGTTCAGTCCTATGGCTGCACCAAGTTGAATATGATGTACACCAACGATCCGGACTCGGTGAAGCTCTGCCTCGCCGAGTTCAAGCAGTACCTACAGGACAAGAAAGCACAAGGTTGCAGGACTAGACCTTTTGCCCATCCATTCGTCTCCTGACAGGGACCAGCGGATCGCCGTCGCCCAGGTATGTGTGCAAGACGAGGTTCTCATCTACCACTTCTGCAGGGCCATCAAAGCTTCTGGAGCATTCGCCCGTTTCATCGGCAGCACCGACTGCACCTTCGCTACGGTGGAGAGAAGGAAGAACGCGACGATTCGGCCATCTGGTGCAACAAGCTTGTCGACATCCAGAAGCAATACAAGATCATCAGCAACGGGCAGGAGAAGGACTCTGTGGTTGACCTCGCTGAGACCATCATCGACCCCTGATACGCCAACATGAAAGAAGACAACAATACCAAGGACCTGAACACATGGGAGGTACCTCTGAATCTAGCCTACATAACCTACGCGGCTAAGGACGCATACGCATGCTACGACATGTACAGGCAGATCTTGGACATGAGGGCGTGTCTGCTTCCCGTAACCGACGAGTACACGGACAGCCGCAGCGTCATGATCAAGCGTGCCAGGAAGGTCTAGATGTTGTACTTTATCTGTTTATAAGCACCTTTATCATCTGAGTGTTTCATGCATTAGCCTATGTGTCATAATTATCTGTTTTATCCGAAATATTTGTTTAAGAACCCATTAACCTGACTTCTTTTTTAGTGGCTATTTGCTTATGTATGTAACTAGTTCACTTGTCCGTTAAAAAAAACTAGTTCACTCGGCTGCCGTGCTTTGAATCTCCTTCCTCCCAACATATTCCCCTCCCCAGGTGGACCCAGCAGGTCCCTGAATTTTCTCCCACTTTCTTTTTCGATGTAAACTGAGTTTTCTCCCAGTACTTTTCCCTACAACCAACTCAACTGTCCCACGTCTAGCCTAAAAAATAATAATACCCCACGTACTATTAACTCATCAAATTTAAATGATATTTTATTTCGTAAGTTGAGAGTTCTTACAAAATAATAATAATAATTGTTTATATATAACTTGGCAAGTTAACTCTTAGTGATTGCGTACATAAGCTTGCAAAGATTTTACTGACTAATGCAGTAATAGACGTGCAATCATGTGTTTATGTTTTTATAACATTTCTCCGTCTAGCCCAACATGATATTTTCACCCAGCCCAGCAAGTCTGCGGATTTCGAAAAAAATGCAAATGGGATTTAAATTCGACCATATATATATGGGTTGCATAGATGCTACATCATTATTTCACCCAGCCCACCACATGGACTAAAAAAACAAATGGACTGGCTGACATGTGGCCAGTAGGTCGTATCCTAAGAAGGCGTTGGATTTACATCCAATGGTCGGCATTCTTCTTCAATCTCTCCTATTCTTCCCCCCAGCACTGTCGGGACCACCTGCTTCAACCTTCGGCGTCCAGTGGCGTTGTTTTGTGCTCCTCAGCGAAACGCTACCCCGCCGACGGCCAGGCCATCCCTCCACTCCGCACCTCCTGTTATTCTCTGCCGAGTGTAGGACCACCCCGCACCCGAACCAGTCAAGTTTCCCACTCCTCTCCGTCTGCGACTCCACTGCCGTGTCTTCCCCATCTCCGGGTCGTTCCAGTATGGGGCCTCGCCATCGTCCATCGCCTCGGTGCGCTCGGCGCGGCGTGGTCAACATACAAGAGTCATTGGAAGAGGACTGTATGTTGAGAGCCTGACGGTTGGGACCCACGAGGTCCATGGTGGCAGGCAAGGAAAGTTCCTCCTTATTACGCACTATACGTGGACTGTATGTGGGAAGGGCTTCTGTATTTCGCGAAAAAACCGTTCCCCCCGCTGACAGGTTGGACCCACCAGCTATATCTTCGCAGCAAGGAAGTGCCTCCTTATTATGCACAAAAAAATGAATACCCCCTGCTAGATGGGACCCACCATAGTGGGTGGCTGACTTGTGGGCCTACTAAGTTGACGGGAATGGAGGGCTTTGTCAACTTAGTCAATATGAACGATTCTAGCTCCAGTGACCATACGATGTCCATCCAACGGCCATAGTGCTTCTTCAACCTCTGGTCTTCTTGCCCCAGCCGCCCAAAGCAGCGCCGGTCGTGCCATGTGCTCCTGCCTCTCGTGGCCGGCTGTGATGCCGCGGAGGCCTCACCACCCCCTACTACTCCCACCGCTGGCCCAAGGCATCCCTCTACTCACCCACACCCCCTGTTATTCTGCGGCGATGGCAGCCTCACGCCATAGGCGAACCAGTGAACCATCGTACTCCTCTCTGTGTGGGCATCCACTGCCGCGTCTTCCCTGACTCCGCGTCTTCCCCTTCCTAGGCCTCGCCGTCGTCCACCGCCTTGGTGCTCTCAGCGCGCCGTGGTCAATGTGGTCAACGGCCGACTTCCATCGGAAGAGTACTGTACGTGGACAGGCTGACAGCTAGGTCAACGGCCGTAGCTAGGTCCATGGCCACAGCCCAGTTTTTTTTGATTTGACAAGTAAGTCGCTTTGTCAGGCCCGTTGGGCTGCAAATCTTTCAAGACGAGGAGAGCTTCATTCGGCTGGCCGAGAAAATGGCCTATCAGTAATGAGAAATGGGTTGTACATTTCTAAAACACATCAAACTGGCAATTAGTTCCAAATTTCTTTTTTTTCATTTTGAGATTTGAAATTGCATTGATTTTTATGCGTGGACAATATGTTGGATTTTATATTGATATACATTTATTTTTAAAATCAGTTTGAATGTGACTCGAAATTTCGGAATTAAAAACAGTTCGGACCGCACCGAAATATGCAAAATTTCGTATAATTTTTTAACCGTGGCCATAATATGGGCTGTAATGCTAACAAAAAGAATATGGGCTCCAAAAAACCATAAGAATTAGCAAATGGATTGTAAATTATTAGAAATAATGGCAGATGGATTGTATGCTGTTTTCCACAGATTTGAGGCTTTCCTAAAAAAAGGTTGACGCACAAGCAGTGACTGTTGGATTTCCATCCAACAGCCGTCGTGCTTCTTCAATCTCTGCTCTTCCTGCTCCAGCCGCTCAAACAAGCACCGGTGGGACTGCCTGCTCCCTCCTTCCCGCGGCCGGCCGTGCTGCCGCGCAGGCCTCACCGCCCCACCATACTCCCATCACTGGGCTAGCTATCCCTCTACTCATGCACAACTGCTGTTATTCTTCGGCGACGGCAAACGAACCAATAAACCCTTGTACAGTCGTACTCCCCTCCGCATGGGAAACAACTACTGAATCTTCCCTGCCTCCGTGTGGTTCCCTTCCTAGGCATCACCGTCGTCCACCGCCCTGGTGCTCTCGGCGCGGCCTGGTCAACATGGTCAACGACCGACATGCATCTGAAGTGGATTGTACGTGGAGAGGCTGGCAGCTCGGTCCACGGCCGCAGCAAGGAAGTGCCTCCTTATTATGTGCAAAATAATTATTCCTCCACCTGACAGAAGGGACCCACTGAACGGGCCACTGTATTTCACGAAAAAACATTTCCCCCTGACTGTTGGGACCCACCAGCTACATCTTCTTACGCAAGGAAGTGCGTCCGGGAAAAAAAAACGATTCGTCCCCCTGACTGCTGGGATCCACCAGCTACATCTTCGCATGCAAGGAAGTGCGTTCGAAAAAAAACGATTTGCCCCCTAACTGCTGGGACCCACCAGCTACATCTTCGCACGCAAGGAAGTGCCTGACAGTCGGCACCCACCTGGTCGAAGCGTACGTAGCCTTGTCATTCTGGTCGCGAACGTGTACGTACATATATACTGGTTGATGTAGAGGCGCGCACGTAGCATGTACACGTACGTACAGCGGCCAGTGTGCAAGAAAGAAAATATGGCCACGTATGTGTACATACGAGCGGGGTCTCGAATGCCTACTCGCGCATATATACGTACGGCTAGGGCTCGTGTACATGGCTGGGTCGGAACGGAAAAACAGCGTCGTCGTCCTGTTCATGGGGAGCCAACCGGCTGGGTCGGAATGGAATGCGTCGTCGTGTTCATCGGGAGGGCTTGGACGGAACAGGCGATGGAAACGAGGCCTGGCGTACCGCAGAACGGAGGAAACAGACCTCCTATGGTCGAAACGGGATCTTGTTGATCGGGAGGGGTGTGGCTTGCCGCAAAACGGACGAAACAGACCTCCTACGGTCGAAACGGGGGTCCTGTTGATGGGGAGGGGTGTGGCGTACCGCAAAACGGACGAAACGGACTTGTGTTGGAGCGCTACGGTCGAAACGGGGTTCCTGTTCATCGGGAGGGGTGTGGCGTACCGCAAAACGGGACTCCACGAGATACTGTTCATCTCCACTGTCGAGGTCCTCCAGCCTCCACGGGCTACTGTTCATCCATCGTCGACCTCCTCCAGCCTCCACATGCGACTGTTCATCCACGGGCTCCTGTTCATCCAGCCTCCACCACGCGCTACTCCACAGGCTACTGTTCAACCACCCCTCTCCACATGCTCCTGTTCAACCACCCCTCCACTGGCTACTGTTCATCCATCCCTCCATCGTCTACTGTTCATCCAGCCCTCCACGGGGTCGTCCTGTTCATCCAGCCCTCCACGGGGTCCTGTTCATCCAGCCCCAACCGGCTCAACCGATCGGGGTCCTGTTCATCCAGAGACAACGCCACGGGTCCTGTTCATCCACTCCCACCGCTCACTGTTCATCCACCCCCCCCCCCGCAACACTCACTGTTCATCCAGAGAGGCAGCATCGATCGGCTTCAGTTAGCAGCAGTAGCGAAAGAATCGATCGCTCGGGTTCAGTAACGCGTAGCCTGCAGTGCAATCGCTCGGGTTCAGTTAGAGCCCAACGCCTCGCTTGGGTTCAGTTAGAGCCAACGCCTCGCACACACGCACGTACGTGTACGAGAGAAACGTGCATCGCTCGGCCCCCGACCACCCACCGTAACCGGGAACTCCCCGAATTTTCCTCGCCCTCGCTTCTACCACGGTTTTTTCCATCATGGACGGCCCAAAGAATGTCATGCAGCTGCGTCTCCGGCCCGCCCAGGACGAAAAGCCCATTTTCTGTCATGATTTTTTGTCATAGAAGTAGGAGCCCACCACATCTATGATGATACCGGGTTTTGTCATAATTATCGTCATAGAAGTGTCATATGTATGACAGAAAAAAAAATTGTTCGGCCCAAAATGTCACGGATGTGTCTTTTTTTTGTAGGGTTTGATCCTTCAAGGGTTAAAACCCCGTCTGATGTGCGACCTTAAGCACAATGCTGGAGCTTGGGTGACTGAACTACCGTCCGTCCTATGGGGGCTGAGAACAACGCCAGACCAGTCGACTGACCGAACTCGTTTCTTCCTGGTGTACGGCGCTGAGGCTGTGCTACCGAGTAACTTGCTGCACAATGCCCCCCGAGTGGAACTCTTCTCAGAAGCTGAAGCAGAGCAGGCACGCGAAGACGCAGTTGATCTCCTGGAGGAAGAAAGCGAGATGGCTTTGGTTCGGTCGACAATCTATCAGCAAGATCTGCGTCGATTCCATGCCCGCAATGTCAAAGGTCGAGCATTTCAGGAAGGAGACCTTGTGCTCCGAGTGGACCAGAAACGGCCTCACAAACTCGCTCCGGCCTGGGAAGGTCCATTCATCATCACCAAGGTGCTTCACAATGGAGCGTACCACATCTACAACGTAGCCAAGAACATGGACGAGCCACGCGCATGGAACGCAGAGCTGCTTCGTCCTTTCTATACCTAAAATCACTCGATCCGATGAGTTGTAATAAAAGTACTTCAGTTTGCTTCCCAAAGACAAGATTTTTACAGTATCTTAATGATTGGTTCCCCGTAATCACTTGTGTCCAAATCCCCCAATGGGTGGCTTAGCCGCGACTCCGTACTCGCCTAAGTTAAAAAAGACATTACGAGTGGAGAGCAATCCTCCCACTCGGGGGCTTAGCTGTGACCCCGTACTCGCCTAAGTTAAAAAATATTCCGAGTGGAGAGCAATCCTCCAACTCGGAGGCTTAGCCGCAACCTCGAAATCGCCAAAGTTAAAAACAATTCTAGAAGAACTACATAAAGCACTGAGGTCATGAAGCTATTTCCTCACCAAAGACCAGGTCTCATGCTCTTCTTGCGACACCATGAAGATGGCACAATGGCTGCACAGCAGACCCACAAATGCCAATGGGGATTCTCCAGCTATCTTGAGCTGCAACACAATGCAAAGGCTACGCTCACAACGGAGACATTAAAGCAATTTTATAGCATTGTTCTAGTTACATTTACAATTTGTATGGTTCAACCATACTGTTTTCTATCCAGACCTTGATATATATTAAAATATGCATAATATAAGGTAGTTTCTCCAAACTTCTACAAAAACAATTCTAGAAGGACTACATAAAGCACTGAGGTCATGAAGCTATTTCCTCACCAAAGACCAGGTCTCATGCTCTTCTTGTGACACCATGAAGATGGCACAATGGCTGCACAGCAGACCCACGAATGCCAATGGGGGTTCTCCAGCTATCTTGAGCTACAACACAATGCAAAGGCTACGCTCACAACGGAGACATTAAAGCAATTTTATGACATCTGCAAAGTACCAAGACGAGCAATCCAGTGAAATATAATTGCACTGCCTCATGGTTGTCAAACTCCAACCCATAGACTTACGAGACCTGCGGAATTACGAGATCTGTGGAGCACGTACTTACCAGCTCCACAAATTTAGCCTGCAACTCCGTCGGCTCCACGGAGCTGAGTCCAGAGCGGAGGGAGTCCGAACACCCCCTTAACTCAAACAAAGAACATGCTAGTACATAATCTGCAAACTCCAACCAGTAGATCAGATAGTCATCCTTGCTGACATGGCGAGGCCGACCGGAGGAGGGAGAACCATGATCAGATCCATTGGGGTGGACGACCAAAACATGTGGCGGGGGTTTCTCACTGGGAGAGAAAGAAAAACTGGAGTAGTTCGGTTAGCACGCCGCCAAATTAATTTGGTGTAGCTGGAGGGGAAAATCCCCAAATCAACATTGAGCGGTCTCCGTCTGCCTTGAACGAATTGAAGTCGAGGCACGGGGTCCCGTCACCTGGCAGCGATCGACAACTTGCGCCACGAGCCGAAGCCACGAGGAAGAAGGGTCAAGAGCAGCAGCGCAGCACGACTGCACGAGCACATCTCCCCCTGCTTCCTGCGGCCCCGCAAGAAGTCTCCTGGAACCCATCTTATCCCCTGCCCTTTATTAGCGCCCGCACCGGAGGAGGGCTGCACCACCAGACCACACTCCACGCTCCCGAGCTCTCTCTCCAGCCAGCCACACCAGCGCAGGAGCTAGACGGTGACTCTCCCCTCTCAGGGTCAGTGCAACGGCAACCATGGCGTTCACGCACCGGCACCTCGACCTCATCCGCGCCCACCTCCTCGACGACCTCCACGCCGACGCCCTCGCCAGCAGCAGCGGCGACTCCGATTCGAGCCCTTCGTCGCCGCCTGGGTGGCGGAGGCCGGCGCTCTCCGTGTCGCTGCCGCCGAAGCCGGCGAGGACGGTCCTTGAGCGGCAGCCTCAGCAGGAGAGCTGCGGCTACGTGGAGGGACAGGAGGAGTACGACGACGACTTCCGGCGGTACCGGGGCGTGCGGCTGCGGCCGTGGGGCAAGTTCGCGGCGGAGATCCGGGACCCGGCGCGGAAGGGGGCGCGCGTGTGGCTCGGCACCTACGACGACGCCGTGGAGGCCGCGCGAGCCTACGACTGCGCCGCCTTCCGCCTCCGCGGGCCCAAGGCTATCCTCAACTTCCCCAACGAGGTCGGCACCCAATCCATCCAATGGACCTCGCCAGCTCCCCTCGCCGACACCATCGCCGCCGTGCCCACCGGCGGCAAAAGGATGAGGCCGGCACAGGAGGAGGAGCGCCTGAGGGTGGTGAAGAAGGAGAGGCTGCAGCTGAAAGAGGATGATGACGAGGGTGCTATTGCCGCGAACTACAGCGCTGCAGGCGGGGGCGCGCCAGCGAGCTGGGACGGCGTGGCGGCGGCTAGAGACGCCGACATCTGGGAGGGGCTGAAGGTGATCTGCAGCCTGCCGCCCCTCTCGCCGCTGTCGCCGTACCCGCACTTCGCCTTCCCGCAGCTCTCGGTCGTCAACTGAGAGCAGAGCCGGCCGGGGCGCAGGTCGCTGGCCCGCTAGACCGGTCGACTGTCGTGTCGCATGCATGACAGGGGAGCGCCCTCTGGCTAACCCTCAATTTGGTTAGATCACAGGCCGTTCTTTGATTAATCTGTCATCACTACGATAAATTCTTTCGTTCTTTCGTGACCCGTCGAACGACTCGACGTCGTATCCTGTACAGACGATCCATGCAAACTAAACTATGAAGCTGTTTTAAAAGACATCTGAAGGACATGGACATATATCATATCCAAAAGGGGTTGTATAAAGGGATGACAACTTGTCACATAACAAACCGAGAGCCGACAGTGGAGGAGGTTGTGAATAGCGCTTGGAATAAGGCCAAGTGTTCTGGCAGAACAATGATGCAAGCGCTCGAGCAAGTTCATGGGGATCAGCACAGGTGGGATAGGAAGGTCCTTAAAAACCCAGGAAAAGAATAGAAAAATTAAAAGGAGAATTAGAAGAGTTAAGAAGGGGCCCTATGACAGATGAAGCTTTGGAGAGACAAAGACAAATCTTGGTGATGTTAGAGGATCTGTTTGAGCAAAAAGAAATATTCTGGTTGCAAAGGGGGCGGGCGAATTGGCTGAGACATGGTGACAGGAACACCAATTTTTTTCATCATTTTGCTACAACAAGGAAGAAAAGAAACCTAATTAAAATGTTGCTTGATGATAATGGTAACATAGTTGAAGGCGATTCTTTAGCCATTCTGATTAATGATTATTTTTCGGGCTTGTTTACGTCTGAGGTTAATGCAGCAAATGAGGAGGTTCTAGATAAAGTGAAACCTCGAGTGACGCCGGCCATGAACGATCACCTTCTCGCACCATTTACATCTGAGGAGGTGAGAAAAGCTCTTTTTGATATAGGTGATTTAAAGGCACCGGGTCCCGATGGACTGCATGCAGCTTTTTATAAGCGTTTCTGGGTAATGTTGGAAGAGGATTTGGTGAAGGAGGTATTGGAGGCGGTTAATACTGTAGTTATACCAGAAGGATGGAACGACACGGTAATAGTGTTAATTCCAAAGGTGGACAAACCAGAGAAATTATCTCGGTTTCAGCCAATATCTTTGTGCAATGTGGTCTATAAAGTTATAAGTAAAATGTTGGCTAAAAGGCTGAAAGGTATATTACCCGAGGTGATTGGAGAGGCTCAGAGTGCTTTTGTCCCGGGTAGACTCATAACTGATAATGTTTTGGTTGCTTATGAGAGTGTTCATAGAATTAAAAGGAAGAAGGGTAACCATGGTCTTTGTGCGGTAAAATTGGATATGCACAAAGCATATGACCGTGTGGAATGGTGCTTTCTTGAAGGAATTATGTTGAGAATGGGATTTGATGTGAGATGGGTAGAACTAATGATGGCATGTGTTAAATCTGTTACATATTCAGTGAGATTTAATTCGCAGATAACAGAAAGATTTATCCCATCACGGGGGCTCCGACAGGGTGATCCACTTAGCCCATATTTATTTTTGTTGGTGGCAGAGGGTTTATCAGCCTTATTGTCGGATGCTGAAGAAAGAGGAGCAATCGAAGGGGTGAAGGTATGTCGTGATGCTCCCTCGGTATCACACCTTCTATTTGCCGACGATTCTTTAATTTTGATGAAAGCAGATGTGGCTAATGCAAATACATTAAAGGGTATTCTGCAATCATATTGCAATGCGTCCGGTCAAATGGTAAGTGAAGCTAAATGCAGCATATATTTCAGTCCAAATACTTCTGTTGATAAAAGGGTTGAGGTGTGCACAACTCTTAATATTTTAGTGGAGGCATTGTCAGAAAATAACTTGGGTCTACCCTTGTTAGTTGGGGCAGACAGGAGTGACAAATTTCAATATTTGGTGGATAGAGTTTGTCAACTAGTTCAAGGTTGGAAAGAGAAAACATTATCCATTGGAGGTAAAGAGGTTCTGCTTAAAGCTGTAGCCCAAGCTCTTCCGGCATATGCAATGTCTATATTCAGTATTCCAAAAAATATATGTAAAGGAATCACGGATGCAATAGCGCAGTGTTGGTGGGGCGATGACATCAGTAATAAGAAGATGCACTGGTTTGCTTGGTGGAAGCTTTGTGTTCCAAAAGAGATAGGAGGAATGGGATTCAGAGATCCTCACTATTTTAATTTAGCTATGTTAGCTAAACAAATATGGAGATTAATTGAGGCTCCGGATAGCTTATGCGCAAGAGTTTTGAGAAGTAAGTACTATCCTGATGGCAAGATACTTAATGCTAAACGTAAATCAGGTTCATCTTTTACTTGGCCAGAGTATATTGTCAGGGCTCAATACATTTAATAAGGGAGCGATCTGGCGTGTCGGAGATGGTCAGCAAATTGATATTTGGGAGGATGCATGGCTACCGTATAGTAATAACGGAAGGATTTTGACGCCCAAAGGTCACTGTTTGCTAAAACATGTCCATGAACTGATTGATCCTAGTTCAGGAGTATGGGATGCTGACTTAATTCGATCCATTTTTTGGGATATTGATGCAAGACAAATCCTAGCAATTCCGTTGAGTCAGAATGGAATGGGTGATTTTGTGGCATGGAAATTCAGTAAGAATAGTTTATTTTCAGTTCGTTCTGCATACCACATGGAGTGGGAATCTACTTTTGGTGTCTCCTTGCAAAGATCTGATGGAACGGGATCTTCAGGTTTGAACACGATTTGGAGAGATCTTTGGAAGTGCGCTGTTCCAGCAAAAGTGAAATTTTTTACTTGGAAATGTTTGCATGGGATTCTTCCCTGTTATGATGTTCTGGTTAACCGCCACATAATGAATAACAGTACGTGTCCGGTCTGTAAGAGATATTGTGAAGACATAAAACATGTTATTTTTCAGTGTGAGGAAGCAAAAGGTATTTGGCAGAGAATTGGCTTGATAGAGGTGGTTACTGAAGCATGTCAGATAGATCGGTCAGGTAGTGCAGTGCTTGATTATCTGATGGCTGGAAAGTTCAGGTCCCAGTTGATGCATCAGTAAAGTTTTTGAGAGAAACAATCATAACGGACCGCTTGGTATATTTGGTGGAGACGAAGACAGACAGTCCATGCAGAAACTGTGCAATCTTTATCACAAGCGGCGATGTCAATTCAAGTCTTGGTATCTAGTTTCTCGAAAGCACAAGGGAAAGAGATTCAGCCAAGATCAAGTACTTGGCATCGGGCGTCTGAGGGCTTTGTCTCTGTAAATGTTGATGCGAAGTACGATATTAATATGAGGTCAGGAGCTACAGGTGTGGTAATTAGAGATGATAAAGGAAGATTTGTAGGCGCGGGATCCAAGCTCATTCCTTTTGCGCTTGACGCAGCAACAGCTGAAGCTCAAGCAGTTCTAGATGGTATTCATCTTGCAAATCAAATAGGCTGTCAGAAATTAGTTATTCAGTCTGATTGTGCAGGAGTTATTGATACTCTTCTGGAAGGCAGTTTCTCTGCGACAGTTGCTGCTCCAATATTCGAAGACATTCGTATTCAGGCGAGCTCTTTTGACAGAATCTTATTTATGCACTGTCCAAGGGAAGCAAATCGGGTAGCGCATACACTTGCACATGAATGTAGGCTAGATAGTTGTGTGTGGGCTGATGATCCACCTAGTTTTATTTTGCCGCTGTTGATTGATGATGTAAGCGTGATTTAATTTTAATAAAATTAGCCATGATGGCATTCCCTCAAAAAAAATGTGAAAAGCAAAACTAGGCCAAAAATGATAATGGTGGTCTTCTTCCTTCAATCCGTTGTCATCCGTGGAAGCATGAAACTTGCACTCAACAACACAAGTCCTTGTTTCCGGACTACTTGCAAACGCTCTCGACATCTACAGTTTTGAAGACCGTGAACAAGAAATCCTAGTAACCGCATGAGAAACGTGGACTCCGGAAACACTATATAAGCATCACATGCTTGCAACAGTGGCGGAGCTAGCCGACAATCCATGTGTGTGTGTGGGGGGGGGTGTGCAAATGCTAATTTTTTCCAATTTAAGCCCTATTTTAAAAAAATTCTTCAGGAAATTATCCAAGGCTGGGGGGCAGCGCCCCCCCCCCCCGCTCAACATAGCTACGCCACTGCTTGCAATCCTACAAATCCCAATAATGGAAAAACTAAACCTTGGCACGTAACAAACCAAGAGAAGAGGTCAAAGTCGTTGCATCAGAATCTACCCCACTGCTTCCCATGATAGTCGCACCAATTACCAACATCCAAAGAGAGCCAGCAAATTTGGCAGTACCCATTCTCACCGGCCCTTCGTCGACATCAAATATTCTCAAGGTAAGGAGAGGCCGTAGATAACTTAGTTCAATGTGTCATTGTTGTCACCAACGCCATCACCTCATCGAACAATGAAACAAGACCTATAGAAAACAAGGACCCGCAAGGAGTACAATCTACAAAGGAACGGGCGGGTCTCCACTTTTCTGACCAGCAAAGATTTTTTTTTTCCGTTAAGGAGGCTGTCGGACAAGAGAAAGAAGGAGAACCGTTGCGGTGGTAGTGGCGGAGCTTGACTGCAATGTCAAGGGGGCATAAAGCAAAGTATACATGTTTGAGGGGGCCAACGAGAATATTTTGTTCTAATTATGCCCCCCTAAAAAAATTCCTTTAGGGATTTGTGTTAGGCTGGAGGGCCCATAGCTCCCTCAGCGATACACATAGCTCCGTCATTGGGGGGTGGCTCGGAGGAAACCCTAAGGGGCCTCGTGCTTGGAGAGACCATCTTTTTTCCATATCACTGTCATTTAAAAGACTAATTGCTCAAAGAGGAGACAAATGATGACCGTCACCATCCTGATTAACTTGTAAGAGGACATCACTGGAAGCTATTAATTTTTTTGTTAATATGAATACGTGCTTTGCTTCCGTTTTCTGAATCACAGAATACAACGCAATCTGCAGATGTATACGCACGTGTGGCGCGTTCACGCAGACATCTTGTGTCCGGTCAGTTTAATCACGTTGTCTATGTTTTTAAAACCCGAAAATTGATTATTCAAACCATGCGTGCACTTTGCACCAGTTCATTTTTATATATGAACTAGCAAATGTGCCAGTGCGCTGCAACGGAAAAAAAAGTTGATGTGCTTCGTTGTGAAGCAAACGCCAATTATCATTCAGGATGGACATGTAGATAATAAGTTTGACGAAAATGATAGATCATTTAACAATAGGATTCTTTTGAGGGCTAGTTTGAAACTTATGACATGAATCGTAGTTAACTATTTTTTCATTGGCCATCCATCGTCTAATGCTCTATATCTTTTTTCGTTCTTTGTTCCTTAGCATCCATGACTGGAGATTACGACCCAATTGCTGGCCTTCATGAGAGTTTTATACAATGTAGGAATTTGTTGTTGATTAAAAAAGAAATTGATTAGATTCTACTCCCTCCGTCCCATGATGTAAGACGCTTTTTGACACTAGTGTAGTGTCGAAAAACGTCTTACATCATGGGACGGAGGGAGTACATCATAAGTAAAGCATACATAGCTTCTCATAAATTAATTTAATTAGCCTGTAGATAAACATCAAAGTATACATGTTCTCTTTTTTTGAAGCACTGACCGTAGAACAGTTGTTCTACGGTAACTTTCATTAATAATAAATATTTACAAATTACATCGAGAAACCTGCCTAGCTTCAACTCTTTATATGGTAATGTTTTACTTCTTCTCAACAATCCCTTTTTAAAATTGTGCAACCATTTTGGCTTGCAGTATAAGTTTATATTAGCCAACTATGATATTCTGTCTATCTCGTTTTAGATGGTTATCACTAAGTAAAGTTAATTCCCTTTTTTAGAATAAGTAATGTTAATTCTCTCATGCATAGAAGTATTAATGCCTTCAAATCATGGTGTGGGATATAACAACTCCTGTAATTACCTCTGTTTAAGAAAGTAAGCTATTTTTGTTTACTATATTCTTTTCTTTAAATAATACTTTTGTAATTTGGTATCCCTAAACATAGTTTCAGATAAGCATGAGGGAGTTAATTAATGATGTCTGGAGACAATTTATTTTGAATTTAGTTTATTGGACGTGCAAGCATATATGTTTTCGCCATGTATACCCTAACATGTGTATATATGTTAGTCAAACATTGCTTAATCAATATCCTTTTATGTATGAAGTTTGTTTTCTTTTCAGTGTTCACGACCTAATAACCAGTAAGTATGAGTTTGTGAGGGATATAAACAGAGTCAAATTCAATTTTTCTTTGTTGAGACGAGTCAAAGTTTAACCTTGAAATAAAAAAGCATGAACCAACTTGTGGTTAGATGGTCGGAGGATCATGTTATACCCAGCCCATAAGGTTCAAGTTTTGGTGCTTGTATTTTTCTAGATTTATTTTTGGATTTTTGGTTATGCGAATTGAGTGGGAAGAGATGTTTTCATTGACTATAAGTCGCCTAAGATGACTTCGTAAATTATCTAGATGATATATCAGCTTAGTCTCTTGCATGTGCTTGTAGGGATAAGGTATCGTGTGTTCATAGAAATGAATGTACACGTGTATACATTAGCGTATGTGTTTGTACTGTGTTTAGAAAATAAAAGCAACGTGCAAACGGAGAACAAACAGTGGACGCTAACAGGTTCGTGTAAAGGTTTTTTATCCGTGCACGCTAGCCTCACACCCGGCCGGTCTAGAAGAAACGAGCCATATACGGGCTCGCGTCGGTCACAGCCATCCGTGTTGACCGCGGTTCGTTCTCTTCCAAACGGCTCGGCTCTCGCCACATCCCGACCCTGATCCACGACACCTGGGACACGCCGCCGCTCGCCGCTCGCGCCCACAGCAGCCGGGATCACCCCCAAGCTCCACCCACCGCCGGATCCCCCCGCCCCAAGCTCCACCGCCGCTGGATCCGCACCGGCCATGGCACGGGCTACACACCCGCGTGTCATCAGGACGCCGCTCCCCCGTATCCCGTCCGCCACCGGGAAATCCCACGACGGCCCATGAGGAGCTGGCTCAGGCCGTGCGGTCAAGGTCGCCTTCGCTCTAGCACCGACGGCCGTCTCGTACTCATTAGGTGACCATGCTCATTGTTGATCGTGCAAAGCGCAAGTATATCACAAAGCAACTCCTGGAGCAGCTGATGGAGCCAAGAGCATTCAACAATGGCGTTAGTCACTGCTCGATACACAGCCTCGGCACTCGAGCGGGAGACGGTGGGCTGTCGCTTGGAAGACCAAGAGATCAGGGACGGCCCAAGGTAGACACAGTACCCCGAGGTGGAGCGCCGTGTGTCCGGGCAGCCAGCCCAGTCTGCATCAGAGTAGGCGACGAGGTCGGTGGAGGAGGAGGCCGTCAACGTAAGTCCCAAGGACTGGGTGCCGCGTATTTATCGAAGGATACGCTTTACCAGAGTCTAGTGAGAGTCGCACGGAGCATGCATGTGAAGACAGACCTGCTGAACGGCATACTGCAAGTCGGGACGCGTCAGGGTCAGGTACTGCAGGGCGCCCACAATGGAGCGGTAGAAGGCCGCATCAGAGGCAGGCGAACCCTCCAAAGCGGAGACCTTGGCCTTGGTGTCGACTGGCGTGAGAGCGGGCTTGCAGTTAAGCATGCCAGCTCGGTCGAGAAGCTCATGGGCATAGCGCTGCTGATGTAGGAAGAACCCATCTGGCCGTTGAACCACCTCAATGCCAAGGAAATAATGCAGAGGACCCAAATCCTTCAGGGCAAACTCATCATGAAGACGAGCAGTAAGCCGCTGGAGGAGCACGACAGTGGATGCCGTCAGAATGATGTCCTCGACGTACAGCAGCAAGTAGGCCGTGTCAACTCCGTGATGATACACGAAGAGGGACGCATCGGAGCGAGTCGATGTAAATCCGAGCGTCTGCAGGAAAGCGGCGATACGCTGGTACCAGGCTCGAGGTGCCTGCTTCAACCCGTAGAGCGAACAGAAGAGCAAGCACACATGATCGGGATGCGTGGCGTCGACGAAGCCGGTGGGCTGCTCACAGAACACCTGCTCAGCTAGGTGGTCGTGCAAGAAGGCGTTGGACACGTCCAACTGATGCACAGGCCATGCTCGGGACACGGCTAGCTGGAGCACGGCGCGGATCGTGCCCGGTTTAACAACCGGGGCGAATGTGTCGGTGGAGTCCACGCCCGCGCGTTGCCGAAAACCCCGAACCAACCAGCGAGCTTTATAGCGTTCGAGAGTGCCATCCGGACGAGTCTTGTGCTGAAAGACCCACTTGCCCGTGATGATGTTGGCACGGGGCGACCGAGGGACGAGCTGCCAGGTACGGTTCCGCTGGAGCGCGTCGAATTCTTCCTGCATCGCAGCGAGCCAATGAGGATCCCGAAGGGCGGCTCGAGCTGACGATGGGAGAGGAGACGACTCAGAGGCGGAAGCAGCGAGAAGATACTCATCGCTGGGGTACCGCGTGCTCGGGCGAAGGGTGCCAGCACGAGAGTGAGTCATCGGGCGGGGCAGTGGGTCCAGAGGGGAGGCGGGCGAGGACGAAGACGAGCCCGCCTCCGATGTGACCGCCGCGGGCGAGGCCGCCACGGACGAGTGCGACAAGGACGAATGTTAATGAGTAGTGATGCGGTGGCAAGCACGTCGGGCCAAAAATGTGGGGGCACATTGGCGTGAAAGAGTAGGGTGCGAACGCAGTCATTGAGAGTGCGAAGCACGCGCTCAGCGCGGCCATTTTGTTGCGAAGTGTATGGGCAAGAGAGACGAAACATCATGCCGTGTAAGTGCATCTAGTGCCCCTTAGTGATTTTGGTGTATTGAAGACTTATAGGTTAAGGGACTAATGCGTTTGTGAGTGTACACAGGTTTATAAGTCTATGAGGAGTTTGATATTTACAGAGAAAGTCAACCCCTAAAAATGAATATCTTCGACTAAAGATTTTGGTATTCCTGAAGACTTTCGTGAAGACTTTGAAAGTGAAGAAATTGGTGTGTCCGTGAAAACTTGATATTCATGCGAGGAATATGAAGCTTGAAGACTTTCGTTTTCATAGTTTTGTTTTTCTCTTTCTTGAGTCATAGGAAACACCATACTGTTAAAGGGGGTCGAGGAAATACTAAGGAAAAATTTCCATGTGATGCTCAACTCAAAATCCTTCACCTACCAATTTCTTCGAGTGAAGCCTTTGGAAATCTCATACAGTTCAGTCAATTTCTTCAGTGACAAAGACGAAGTTCTTCTGCTCGCTGAGGAATTTGTTCTGACTGAGGAGTTAGGAATTCGCCAGTGCAGATTGCCTACACAGTGAGGAACATGATAGCCCTAAGGAATTTGAGAGTCAAATTTCCGACCGTTGCTGTGCTGCGCGCCAGCTGTCCCAAAATATCTTATCCACCTAACGGTCATATCAGACAAGGGCATTTATGTCTTACCATGTCGGGCTGCTCCCTAGGCTATAACTAGCCGCCCCCTACAACCACTAGCTGGTTGGCTGCTCCGAGAGAAACTTACACTTGTCATTTGAGAGCAACCCATCCTCCGAGGACTTTGAGCGAAAATCATTAAGTGAGGAAAAACCCAAATCCAAACACCTACAAACCTAAAGTGATTGAGCATCACTGAAGAGATTGATCCTGCGTGGATCCGACGCTTGTTACCTTTAAAGACTGTGCTTCTTTCAGACGGTTAGGCGTCATGGTCTAGAGCATCCAACAGGAATTGTGGATCGCCGAGTGACCGAGTTTGTGAAGGTTTGGAAGTCGCCTGAAGACTTACCACGAGTGATTGGACGAGGTCTGTGTGACCTTAGTTCAAGGAGAATACGGTGAGGACTTGGTGTCCTAAGTTGCGTGGTCAGTGACTGGGTGTCCGGGACTGTGTGTCCTCGAGTTTCAATACTCAGCCGCTCCAACCAAACGTACTACTGAGACAACAATTGGAACTGGTCTACCAAATCATTGTCTTCACCAACCTTACTAGTTTTATTTCCTCAACTCTTTCATTTCCTCATTACTGTGTTGAGTGATTCTACATATCTGTGTTTGAATACTTTGACTGAAGACTTTCTCAATTTCCTCAGTTCAATTTCTTCAGTCTGTTTGTCTTCATCTTGTGTTATCCTGTGATTACGCTTTCTGTACTCTGTGCTTGTCTTCATTTCATCACGATGACTATGTCTGTATCCTGTTATACTTACTTCTGAGTACTTATTCCACTGCAAGTAGTTCTTCGCTAAGGAATTTCCTCACCGGAAAATTCCTCAGTGAAGAATTCATAAAAATCGCCTATTCACCCCCCCTCTAGTCGATATAACGCACTTTCAATTGGTATCAGAGCAAGGTACTTCCTTGTTCTGTGTGATTTTGGTTTAACCACCTGGAGTTTTAGTTATGTCGACCGCAGGTATGATCAAGATCTCCGTTGGGTGTCCTACCTTCGATGGCACGGACTACCCCTACTGAAATAATAAGATGCAAATGCATCTTGAAGTAATTGACAATGATCTCTGGTACGTTGTGAAAAATGGTGTTCCCTTAGTCACACCTTCCCTGAATGCTGCTGATGTGAAGAGATTCAAGCAACTCGATTCTCAAGCGAAGAATATCATATGTGGTCATCTGAGTAAAGGGCAGTATGGTAGAGTGAGTGCTTTGGAAACTGCTAAGCTTATCTGGGATAGGCTCTCCAAAGTAAAGAAGGAGTCTCAACTCAACGTGACTCTCGTGTTGACGTTCTTCGCAATCTCTTCAACCGCTTCAAAAGACTCGACAATGAAAATGTTCAGCAAACTTTCGATCGCCTCACTGACATCTCAAATGAGCTTCAAGCGCTTGGCGCCACTGACATCACCGACCATGAGATGGTGAAGAAATTGCTGAGATCGCTAGATTCCTCATTTGATACTCTGGCACTGATGATTCAAGAGCGAGATGATTACAAGTCACTAGATCCCGCTGATATCCTCGAGAGGCTAAATACTCATGAGTTCCAGCTTGCTGAAAAGAGAGATCTCTATGGTTCAAGCTATGGAAAACCATGTGCCCTGAAGGCCAAGGCTGTGTCTGAATCTGAATGTGAAGATTCTGGTAGTAGCCTTGGTGATCCTGAAGAATTGAGCCAGGAGCTAGCACTACTCGTGAAGAAGTTCCAGAAGTTCTCAAGACGTGGTCGCTTTGGAAAATCCTCAAGGAGCAGTGATTCCTCATCAAGTGACTATAAAAGAAGACTTTGCCACAACTGCAAGAAACCTGGTCAGTATATTCAAGATTGTCCTCAATGGGAAAAGAAATTAAAGAAGAAGAAATACAAGGATTACAGTTCTGATGACGCTAAGAAGAAGAAGAAATCTTCAAAATCTTCATCATCAAAATTATCAAAGTCTTCATCTCACAAGAAGAGCAGCTCCAAGAAGGCTCGGGAATTCATTGGCAAGGAAATGGACTATGAAGCTGAATCTGAGGAACATGAGGAAGAGAAGGCATCTGAGGAGTCCGAGTCTAGTGTGGCGAGTCTAGCTCTTGCTACCGCATTTGTCAGCAAGTCTATCTTCAACTCTGAAGAAAATGGCAACACCAACAACGCTGATGAAGATAATGATGACTACGCTCCCACCTATTGCCTCATGGCAAAGGGTGCCAAGGTAACAAAATACCCCTCCTCTGAATCCAGTGAGGATGAATCTGATGAAAATCTTAAGCCTAGCTACTCTAAACTTGCTAAGATTGCTGTGAAACAATAAAAGGCTATTGAAAAACTTCAAAACATGCTAGACAAAAGTGATGATATGTTGGGTGATGAAATGGACCGCACTAAAGACTTAACTGAAAATCTTCAGAGACTTCAGTCTAAGTTTGACAACCTTCAAAGTCATCATAAAACTCTCTTATCTGATCACGAGAAGCTTTCTTATGAATTTCTTCAAAGAAAGCAAGATCTTGAGAAGCTAAGAGTGAGTTATGAAGATCTTCAGAAGGAGCGCGATTCATTACTTGCTCAAAAATCAGCGTTTCTCAGGAAGAATTTGTTCCTCCATACTTAAAGTGCATTGAATGTGAATCTGCTAATTCTTCACCTGAATGTTCAAATGCTTCAAATGTTACAAATTCTTCACCTGCCTCTGCTATCACTAATTCCTCATCTGAGGACATTGCTAGTATCACTGACGATGCAGGGCTAAAGGAATTGTACACGATAGGCATGTACAAAAGCCTCAAAGGGCATCGGATTCTTTGTGATGTGCTCAAAAAGTAGATCCTCAACAGAAACCCTAGGAAAGAGGGTATTGCCTTTGAGAGGAAACTCAATGCTGATGGAACATATTGGAAGCCTGAGCAGTACCCCAAAACCTCATGGGTTGCTGCAAAGGGACCTCCAGTTGATCCATCCAACTTATCTAGCTTTACATGTGAATCTCCTCATTCTTCTGATGAGTCATTTGACTCCAACTATAAACTGTTCAAAAATCAGAAAAGTATTTGCTAGATATGTTGGGACTAACTGCAGGAACGGTTCCCCTATGAAAAAAATCTGGGTTCCCAAAAGTTATGTTGAAAGTCTTCAGGTGAATGACCTCATGACACCACCTGTGAAGAATAGGAACCCCAGATCAAACTCTGCATATGGACCAAATTCTTCATATGGATCCAAGTCCTCATACGGACCAAATTCCTCACGTGGATCAAATTCTTCAAATGGATCAAAGTCCTCATATGATCATCATCGTGCTAACCCTTCTGTTTCGCAGGGTAGAGCTAAGGGCTATGAATATGTGCATTATTCTTAAAATCATTATGTTCATAAGTCCTCGAAGAATTTCTATGATTATTCATATGCTTATCCTAACCCCTCTTATGTGAAACGAAGTGGACTAGCTTCTATGCCACCTTTCTCATATGGCGCTCGCAGAGTGATGAATTCTTTGCCACCCCTTCAGATGTGGGTGGTGAAGAAAAAGAACTAATTTCTTCTCCAGGGTCAGGTCTCCAGACGTGCTTTAACGTCTGATGAATTTGCTAGGGGCCTGACAAAAATGCCTGAAAGGACGCAGGCGAATCATGATGAAATGAACTTTCATTTCACACGTCCTCACACTGCTTATCTGTGCTATTGCTTAATGAAATTGAACTGATGGATTTGACGTCATATTCTTCACTGATGAAGTATATGAGTTTGTAAGATGCACTAATTCATCTGCAAGATGATCAGACCAAAGCAAACGAGTGGGTCCTCGATAGTGGATGTACAAATCACATGACTGGTGACAGGATTCTATTGATGGATGCTCCTTTATCACCGTCACATCTGAAGCATATCATCTTCGCTGACAAAGGCAAAAGTCAGGTATTGGGTCTAGGTAAGGTTGCGATCTCAAAGGATCGACACATGGACAAAGTCATGCTTGTCGAGTCCTTAGGATACAACCTCATGTCTGTCTCAATGCTTTGTGATCTTGATATGGTTGTTGTCTTTGGCAAGTATCGTTGTATTGTGATCATGGAAGCTGACCATTCCAAAGTCTTCGAAGGCTTTAGGAGAGGAGATCTGTATATTGTTGATTTCTCTACAGGACCACAACTAGCCGTGTGCTTACTTGCAAAAGCTTCAGAAGGCTGGCTATGGCATCGACGACTTGGTCACGCTGGCATGAGGAATCTGAACACGCTTGCGAAGAAGAAGCATGTCATTGGCATTGAGAATGTCAAATTCCTCAAGGATCACTTATGCGGAGCTTGTGAAGCTGGAAAGATGACAAAGGCCAGGCAACTGCTGTGATAGATGAAGGCATTCGTCCATTGGATGGTCAATTTTGCAAGGCTGCATCCTACTCCACCAATGATGACTCTGCCACACATGACTCTGCCACTAAGCAAAATCCTCAAGCCACAACACCCAGGGTGATGACTGATCATGAGTTACTCCTCAGTCTTCATCAGAAAGTTGACCGCAATCATAAATGGGTCAAGCGTCAGTTTGGTTCAATTCTTCACAACATGACATCAACACACAATGCAGTGAAGAAAAACCACTACTACCTCCATGAAACCTTCAACCGTACCTGGGCTATTCTATCTCATGTCTACAGCACTGCAGATCTGAAGAAAATGGGTCTCAAGGAAGAATTTGACTGGTTTGCACCTCCACCGAAGAAATTCAAGAAGGTCAAAGTTCCTTCCTTGGTGGACAGCTCATATTCTTCATCGCGCGACACTGATGAAAATGAAGACTTGGACGACACTGCGGCAGGCCCTACTACGACAACCGACCCCAACACAGCTGGCGCTCCTCCCTCAACTTGATATTCTTCAGGGGCGTTAGTTCTCAGTTTTGAACCTTTTGGTCATTCGATGACAAAGGGGGAGAAATTTGAGTTAGTCTTCAAGTGGGTCTATTATATGGGCGTTTTTGCTAAGTTACAACTCTCTTTCTTCTGAAACTTTATTGGATCGAGTTGTAATCTTAAACCCGATGGTGCTCTGATAATTTTGATGCACTGTGCTCTGATACTCTTGATGCGTTATTCTGCATGCTTGTTCCTCATTAATGTTATTGCACGCATGGTGAATTTCATCAGGCACCATATTTCATCATGCATTTCAAATTCTTCATATTATATGTCAAATGCGTGTATGAATTATAAGATATAGGGGGAAATCTCCATGATTTAACTCTTCAAGTGTGCATTGCTTCAAAAGCAAATTCCTCACTATGCACATCTTCAGGGGGGGGGGGTTCTTCTATATCTTGCAATCAAATTCCTCAATATCAGTACTTACACTTCATATGTTTATCCCCGTTGAAAACTTAACCTATATTGTCATCAATCACCAAAAAGGGGGAGATTGTAAGTGCATCTAGTGCCCCTTAGTGATTTTGGTGTATTGAAGACTTATAGGTTAAGGGACTAATGCGTTTGTGAGTGTACACAGGTTTATAAGTCTATGATGAGTTTGATATTTACAGAGAAAGTCGACCCCTAAAAATGAATATCTTCGACTGAAGATTTTGGTATTCCTGAAGACTTTCATGAAGACTTTGAAAGTGAAGAAATTGGTGTGTCCGTGAAGACTTGATATTCATGCGAGGAATATGAAGCTTGAAGACTTTCGTTTTCATAGTTTTGTTTTTCTCTTTCTTGAGTCATAGGAAACACCGTACTGTTAAAGGGGGTCGAGGAAATACTAAGGAAAAATTTCCATGTGATGCTCAACTCAAAATCCTTCACCTACCAATTCCTTCGAGTGAAGCCTTTGGAAATCTCATACAGTTCAGTCAATTTCTTCAGTGACAAAGACGAAGTTCTTCTGCTCGCTGAGGAATTTGTTCTGACTGAGGAGTTAGGAATTCGCCAGTGTGGATTGCCTACACAGTGAGGAACATGATAGCCCTGAGGAATTTGAGAGTCAAATTTCCGGCCGTTGCTGTGCTGCGCGCCAGCTGTCCCAAAATATCTTATCCACCTAACGGTCATACCAGACAAGGGCATTTATGTCTTATCATGTCGGGCTGCTCCCTAGGCTATAAATAGCCGCCCCCCTACAACCACTAGCTGGTTGGCTACTCCGAGAGAAACTCACACTTGTAATTTGAGAGCAACCCATCCTTCGAGGACTTTGAGCGAAAATCATCAAGTGAGGAAAAACCCAAACCCAAACACCTACAAACCCAAAGTGATTGAGCATCACTGAAGAGATTGATCCTGCGTGGATCCGACGCTTGTTACCTTTGAAGACTGTGCTTCTTCCAGACAGTTAGGCATCATGGCCTAGAGCATCCAAGAGGAATTGTGGATCGCTGAGTGACCGAGTCTGTGAAGGTTTGGAAGTCGCTTGAAGACTTACCACGAGTGATTGGACGAGGTCTGTGTGACCTTAGTTCAAGGAGAATACGGTGAGGACTTGGTGTCCTGAGCTGTGTGCTCAGCGACTAGGTGTCCGGGACTGTGTGTCCTCGATTTTAAATACTCAGCCGCTCCAACCAGACGTACAACTGAGACAGCAGTTGGAAATGGTCTACCAAATCATTGTCTTCACCAACCTTACTGGTTCTATTTCCTCAACTCTTTCAGTTCCTCATTACTGTGTTGAGTGGTTGTTCATATCTGTGTTTGAAGACTTTGACTGAAGACTTTCTCAATTTCCTCAGTTCAATTTCTTCAGTCTGTTTGTCTTCATCTTGTGTTATCCTGTGATTACGCTTTCTGTACTCTGTGCTTGTCTTCATTTCATCACGATGACTATGTCTGTATCCTGTTATGCTTACTTCTGAGTACTTATTCCGCTGCAAGTAGTTCTTCGCTAAGGAATTTCCTCACTGGCAAATTCCTCAGTGAAGAATTCATAAAAGTCGCCTATTCACCCCCCTCTAGTCGATATAACCCACTTTCATGCTGTGTGTGGCGAGAAGGTTGTGGATCGCAAGGTTATCGAACTCCTTCCCGTTGTCTGTTTGCAACGCATGAATGGGACGTCCAAACTGCGTGGAGACATAGGAGTAGAAGGCGGGGAGAGTGGCAACAGAGTCTGACTTTCACCGCAACGGGAAGGTCCACACATAGTGCGAAAAATCATCAAGTATAACAAGGTAATAAAGATAGCCCGTATTACTTGCAACAGGAGAGGTCCAGACATCACTATGAATTAACTCAAACGAGTATGACGCGACATGCGAGGAGTTGCTAAAAGGAAGACGAACATGTTTGCCGAGGCGACAAGCATGACAAGTGTGATCGTCGATCTTATTACACGTGAATGAAAAACTCCAAAGAATATGACGAAGAGTGGCGGTGTTGGGATGACCGAGACGAGCGTGCCAAAGGTCCACTCCAGCGGAAAGCGCCATGGGTGCAGCAACGGATGAGGTAGGTGAGTGGACCGGGTAGAGCTCGTCGGGGCTGTCACATCGGTGGAGCACCATCCGGGTACGGGCATCCTTGACAGAAAAGCCAAACATGTCAAATTCAACGGT
This sequence comes from Triticum aestivum, assembly GCF_018294505.1. Classification (NCBI taxonomy): domain Eukaryota; kingdom Viridiplantae; phylum Streptophyta; class Magnoliopsida; order Poales; family Poaceae; genus Triticum; species Triticum aestivum. The sequence continues at coordinate 421,644,140 of NC_057795.1, read as the reverse complement.
AACAGGATTTTCACGTGTAAGAGAACGAATGGAAACAAGATTTTTAGTGATGTCAGGAGAAACAAGCACATTAGAAAGATATAATGGCATGGAGTTAGAAGGAAAAGCAGCATGGTCGACATGAGTAATGGGCATGGAAGAACCGTCACCCACGATAATGCGAGCAGCGGTGTGAACGGGGTGAGCAGCAAGAAGGTTACCGGGGTTGGCGGCCATGTGAGCCGTGGCTCCGGTGTCCATATACCAGTCGCCGCCGCCAGTGTACTGCTGCGGCGTGGGGGTGGTGTGGAGAGCCGCTAGGAGCGCGGGATCCCAAGGCGCCGGCGGGTGGGCCGGGGCGGACGACGCCGGCTGAGGCGGTGGCGCCACATACCCATAGCCCGAGGGGCCGTAGAGCGGCGCGGGCTGGTACACCTGAGGGGCCACGCACAGGGCCTGATGAGGGGCCGGGCGGGCGCCAAAGGAGCCGGGGACGGGGGCACGCGGTATAGGCATGGAATACGCGTGCACAACCCCTGTCCAAGGGTTCTGGCCAGCCTGCCAGGGCACCGGCGGTAGCTGGTGCTGCGGCTGGCGGGGCGCCCCGCCGTGGGCAGCCGAATGCTGCGGCTGCTGCTGCTTGCGGCCACCTCGGCCGCGACGCCCGCCCCGGCACTGCTGTTGCTCAGTGGGAGGCGGAGGGGCCTGCGGCGGCGCCGGGTAGGGAAACCCGGGCGGCGGCGACGCCTGGAAGGGGCCCGAGGCAGGTCGCGACGGTGCGGCCAGGGCGGTAGGCGGCGCACCGCCACGGGTACCGGCGGTGAGGACCGTGTGGGTGGCTCGGGTGCGTGACATCTACATCCGCCGCTCCTCCAGCTTCAGGTACGCGACAATCTTGGGGAAGGTCGGGTTGGTGATGAGGGGGATGTTGGAGGCGGCGTTCCCAAAGTCATCGCTCAGGCCGGCGATGAGGGTGCTGAGAAGAAGCTCATCACAGACCTTCTCGCCGAGGTCACGGAGCTCGTCAACAAGCTTCTTGAGGCTCATGCAATAATCGTCAACGGACGACTCAAGCTGCTGGCACCCAAAAAACTCGCCGTGCAAGAAGACCTTGCGTTGGAGCGCGTTGTCGGTGAAGAGGCCGTTGAGCTTGGTCCAAGCGGCGTGAGCGTCATCGTCAGCGGAGACCACAGTGTGGAAGAGGTCCTTCGAGATGGTGGTGTAGAACCAACGGATGAGAGTGGCATCGATGGCCGTCCACTCCTCATCGTCTTCCATGAAGCGGAAGTCCACGGAGCCATCGATGTGATCCCGGAGATTGTACTCACGGAACACGAGGGAGAAGTACGTCTTCCAGGCATAGTACATGGAGGTGAGGTGGCCGAGGATGACGGGAACCCGGGCGAGGATGTTGATGTCACGAATGACGACGGGATCGGGACCTTCGAACGGGTTGGTGCGGCGGCTGCGGGTGGTACCGGTGGAACCGGGAGAGGCCATGGCCGAGAGAGGTGGTGCGGTGGCGCGTGGGCGGCGACGCGGCAGGGAAGAAAGCGGCGCGGCTTGGGGGCGGCGCGGCGGGGGCGGGCGGAAGCGCGGGCGGCAGCGGCAGACCAGGGCGGCGGCGCGGCAGCGGAGCTTCGCGGCGGCGGCGGCGGCATGAGGTGGCGGCGGCGGCGGGTGGCGGCGGCGGCACGGGTTAGGGTTAGGATCGTAGCTCTGATACCATGTTGGAAACGATTGTTTTGGCAATGCTTCACAAGGCTACGCTCGTCTACTGCGACAACGTCTCCACCGTTTACCTCTCCGCCAACCCGGTCCATCATCGTTGAACGAAGCATATTGAGCTCGACATACACTTTGTTCATGAGCAGGTGGCTCTTGGGCGCATCCGGGTCCTCCACGTCCCGACGGCGCAGCAGTTCGCCGACGTCATGGCGAAAGGACTGCCTACTTCTGTTTTCGAGGAGTTCAGGTTCAGTCTTTGCGTCTCCGGCGACGCTTCGACTGCGGGGGGGTGTTGAATATATGGTTTGTGCATGTATATTGTATAGCGTGGCCCACCTCCTAGTCTTTGTATAGTTGAGGTTGTGGCCCACTTGTACTCCATATATACGTGCGCTTTGCACCGATCAATACATTGTGAAGCATTGCCAAAACAATCGTTTCCAACACTCATGTCCCAGCACTGTCCCTGTCGACTCTTTCCTGGATTTCTTGCATCGGCCGTCGGCTCTTTCTCCTCTGGGTATGCTCTTTTGGATTTCTTGCGCCTCTCTTTGTTTGATTTGTTCGTGACCTTCACCCATATCTCACCCTCTTTTCTTGGTCGCCGCCATGCGCTGCGGGTGTTGCTCTTCATCGCCAGCTTCATGGTCCCCGTGGCCATCTATCTGTGCAGCGCGGCCACCAGCATGGGCAGCTCGATGAGGAACGCTGGTGGCGCCCGCCTCTCCTCATGGATGGCCAGGCTCAGCCGGCTGTGGCGGTGCCCGAAGAGCGTCACCGCACGCGCGTAGTCCACGAGGAGGGCTCTGCTGCTGCTTTGCCGCCCGAGCAACGGGTGGTCCTCCGGGCATGCTCTCCCTTCACCAGAAGCGCGACTGCTGAAGCCCAAGCCACTCCGTCATCGCCTCTGCTCGTACCTGATGCAAACACCTCCGCATCCATGGTCGACTGTCTCCCGTCGTCCTCTCCTCCGGTCGACCCTTGAATATCCGACACCGGTGCCTCCTTGCCTTCCCATCGTCCTCTACTGCTCTACCTCGACGCGCATCAGAAGCCGTCTCCGCCGCACACGCCATTCATCCCCCGCGCGAGGCACGACGGCCGGACAACCACTGCCACTGCCACGCCTCGCGTTCTCTTCCTTCTTTATGTATACGTTCGTGCGGATATTTATTTAGGAAATCGCAAAGTTGTTTGCAGTTGCCCATCCGGTCATTGTTTACCTCTATTAGCGTACAAAAAATAGAGAGATGCCAAGGCCCAACTGGATCGCAGCCCAAGAAAGAACGTAGCGGTCAATCGAGTCTATAAATATTGCAGAGACAAAATTTAGTATCACCTCGAATATGTTTTAAATTCAAACTGAAAATGCAAAATCACGGGAAGAATCGTATTGTGACGGTGAACCTACAAAGTCAATCCATGCTTTATCTCTCCCTAATCTTTACCTAATAATAAAGCAAATTGGATTTCTTTCGTCCGTCATTGCATTTTTTCAGAAAAGTCTCTCTATTTCAGAGAATTCAACCCGCGGTCCTGTTTTAAGTTAAAACGAAGCGTTATTTTCGTATTTTACACAAAAGTCCCGGTCTTTTCTTGAAATCAACCCACCGTCCGGATTTAAGTCACATCCGAACCGTTATTTTACATTTTTCGAAACCACCCCTGATGTTTTAGGTAATTCATCCACGGATCATATTTAAGTCAAACAAATGCTTTTTAAAATCATCCATATCTTTTAAATCATAACTCCGATTTGAACATGTTATATATGAAATTTGATTAGAAAAATATGTAGAATATGAATATGAGATTATTTTTACCTGTTAAGTATTTTTAAATATTATTTTGGAATATATTTGAGTCAAACCAAATGATTTTCTAAATTATCTGTATATTTTAAACCGTAACTTCGATTTTAACATATTATATATGAAATTTTATTAGAAAAATGCGTGGAATCTAAATATGATGTTAATTTTACCTATTAAATATTTTTAAAATATTGTTATGGAAGCAAACTTATAATTTATAGCACCAGATCCGTTTTTTTCATACCGGCGGCGATCCGGATTGCAAATAAATACCCCACTATAACCATATACAGAAAAGAAAACATTGATAACTACACGTGCATACCTCTGAAAAATGTCGTAAGGGAAAACAACAGATTTCTCATCGCGAGAGTGAGAGAAAGCGAGCGAGAGAGAGGGGGGGGGAAGAGAGAGAGAGGGAGAGAGAGAGAGAGAGAGAGAGAGAGAGAGAGAGAGAGAGAGAGAGAGGCAGGAGAGAGGGAGAGAGAGACGCCTTAGGATTAACCATATTCAACACACGTTTTTTGTTGTTTTGTGTGAACACCGAGGCCATCACCGGCGAGGGTGAGAAGGAGGATAAGAGGCAACACAAATATTATGCCTCGCAAAAATAAAGGAGATGGACCTACTGTGGTCTTGAGTGATGGTTGTTAAGTTAAGAGTGTGTGTTATGTTTTCTCTTCTGTTGCAGCGATCCATCGAGGCGAGCCAGAGAAAGAACTTTGCGCCGTCGGGCGCCCATGAGCGCCAGATTAGACGCCAGAAGGGGCTGGCGGTCGATCCGTGGAACAAGGCCTTGTATGCAGAACTTGTCGTGTAGATCCCGTTGTCGGTCCACTTCCAATAGATTCTGTCGGGTTCGGCTGAAGGCTGGATGTTTTGAATGCGCCGCCACAGCTCGACATACTCAATCGTAGCAGCGGCGCTCATGGCACCATGGATGTCTTCGATCCAGAGCGAGTTCTGCAGGGCCTTGGAGACGAGGCGTTGGCGCTGCCGCCGATGCGGCACAAGTGCCACTAGAGTGGGGGCAATCTCAGCGGCAAAAGACCCGTCGATCCAATGGTCGATCCAGAAGCGGCATGTACGTCCACCCCCGATGATCCAGGTGGTGGGCGCGCGAAAGAAGTGGCTTGTTTCCTCATCACGCGAGAGCGGAAGATGGCTCTAGGGGCGGTCCGGATCAGTAGCTTGCAGCCACAACCAGCGGGCACGTGGAGCGATGCCCGTGTGGTGGAGGTCGCGTACCGCGAGGCCGCCGTGCTCAAGCGGGCGGGAGAGCTTGGGCCAACTCACGAAGCAACAGCCGTGCCTGGCGTCTTTGCACCCATGCCAGAGGAAGTCCCGCACCAGCGTGGTGATCTTTTTGAGGATTGTGGGGTTCATGGCCATGGCGAGCAGGATGTGGATTGGCATGGCGGTGAGCACGTGCCGCACAAGGGCGAGGCGCTCATGGCGCCAAGTCTTATTTCGGACGGAAGAAAATACAATATTGGTTTTTATCCATTTGTATGCCTGCGTTAGCCTTATGAAGCACAAAGGATGTCCCAGTGATCAATCACGGATGATACTTGGTGTATTCTTACTAGGCTAATGGGCAAATACTCGAATAACTGAATCACCTGCAATCTTTCTTTTATTGTAACGGCGGTGTTATATCTGCAACAACAGTTTGTAAATTTTTCTCTATAATTGTGAATATACATCTTGGTAGCTATAATTGATCAATCACGGACGATACTTGGTGTTTCCTTATACTAGGCTAATGGGAAAATACTCGAATAACTGAATCACCTGTCAACAACAGTTTTTAAAATTTTCTGTATAATTGCGAATATACATCTTGGTAGCTATAAATTATACCCTCTGTTTGGTGTTGGTAAGAGCATATGCTAAGCTTGTTTTATGCTCTTGTTCAAGACATCTCGGATCTGTTAAACCATGAAGTCTCTTCTTTCACTGTGGAAATATGGGCGGCTGAGCGCCTGTGCTAGGTTGCCAATCGGTCGGATGCCTTGAGAAGTGTGATGCGTTGTCAATCGGTCGGATGCCTTGAGAAGGGTCAAATAGGGTGGACGATTGATTTGGAATTTGGTTTTGTTAACGTCAACAGGAGGAGGAATGGAGAAGAAGCCAAGCCAAGGAGAGAACGAAGATTTGAGCCTAGGACACTGGGTGTCGATAACGGTAAGGCGTGTCATGTGGCAACCAAGCACATTGTGTTGGGATTGATCACGTTCAGCACCATGGGGGCCGTCAACGAGGGCGGGAAGGAGGATAAGTGATGACGTGGACATATGTGTGTCAAGGGAGGGATCCTCGAGCCATATTTATTAGGTGGGCATATAATATATATTTTCTCCCGTTGCAATGCACGGGCATGTTTACTAGTTATTAGTTATGTATGAATAATGGGGCCCAAAGAAAGATACATGCATGTTTATATAGACCATGTGCATGATTTGGTACACGTATAAACAGGAGCGTCGTACACACGTGCATGCATGCTGCATGCACCGGTCGTTGTATATTTCTATCGATGAAAGTTTAGGTATTCTCCTCAGTCATTTTTACTTTGCATATAAAATTTATCTGAAGTCAAACCTCGTAAACTTTGATCTAGTTTTTTAAAAAAAATACCAACCTTCAGAATGTGAAATCAACAATATTAGATGCGTCATGACTTTAATTTTCATATTGTATAAATTTAGCATTGTAGATGTTAATAATTTTTCATAGAAATATGGTCAAATTTTACGAAATTTAACTTAAGATAATTCTTATATTGAAAGTAAAAAGAACCGGAAGGGTACAAGTTTGCCCGGTCGCAAGCAAATCAACGAGGCGTATTCTTCCGGCACCTCCGCACCTGTCATGTACATACGTTCAGACCGAACAGTACACGCACTCCTTCCACTTGCACTTGAACAAAAGAAAAAACAGACGAGCACGTGTGGCGGTGTGATATCTCAGGGAGTGTGACCGTTGACGTGCATTCATCATCAGCAGACTACTCCCGCATTTGAAATACTGCTTCCGTCTTACTCCCTCCGTTCTTAAATATAAGTTTTTTTTAGTTTTATTTTGTCCTCAATAAATAAATTAAATATAAGTTTTTTAGTTTTTAAATGAACTATAACATACGGATTGAACGGAGCGCGCGATTGCCTAGCGCCTCGCTGACGAGTTGCCCTATACCAGGGCCTATCTCGGGCGTTGCCGCTTCCGCTGTGCGGCATGCGCCTCCGACTCCGGTGTCCTCGATCGGCCCGACGCCGGCGAGGGCACAAGCACCCAAGGGTCCCCATGCACGCGCCCAGAGGTACAAGGGATGTGGTGGCGGGGGAGTGGCGTGTCTGTAGTGGGGCGGAGCGGGCAACGCTACCACCGGTGTTGCGCGTCGGACGGGACGGCACGACAACGTCGCTCCGCGAACTGCCGCCAGATCTAGATGGGAGCGGCGCAAAGCGATGCGGAGAGCGACCACATCAACGTCACTCTTGTCGCCGCCGGAGCCGAAGCTACTACAGTCATCGCTGATAGAGGCAAAGGTGTCCCGTCTTTCGATGAGATGATGGATATCGCTTTGGTGGAAGTTGACTTTGACGATCCGACTAGCAATCGCTAAACCAACTCCGAGAGGTTATTGACCACGCGGGAGCATGATCAACCTGACCGCGAGGGTCTGTTTCCTGCGAGCAAACGAAGAACAAGCAAGAAACTGAGATTGCAATCTGGATATTGCGAATATAAGATAAAAACTTTATTGATCAAGATGGGGTTCTGTGACGCCTTTGTCTGGTCGTTGAACACAAACGAAGTACGCGAAGTTGCAGCTATGGCAAACTTTTAATCTAAACAAAACCCAAAGTCTAAACGGTGCCCTAAGGGCTGTATATATGGAGGAAGAGGGGGGGGGGATTTCGTGGCCCTTGGTGGAGGGGTCCGAAATCTATCCTATCTCTTGTTTCCCCACACATACGGACTCTAAAAATAGCCTATACTTATGCATTTCGAAATTACATGGGCCTGGCCCAATAATAAGGTGACGTAGCACCTAGAATAGCCTCGGGACGAAATTTATGAAGTGGCATCTTGTATATTTCGTCCAAGGCTTCATGCACCCATTATGGTGGCTTCAAAGTCCTGAAATCATCACTTGTAACTCCGTTCTTGTTCCCCTTGCGCATGCCATCATCTCCATGCTTGTTCTTGCTCCAATGTTCATCTTTCTCCAAGCTAGGCCCTTCATTTGTAAGCAAAACAAATGTATCCAATTTAGGCAGCATCATATTCTCATGAACATTAGAATCATTACCAAGAAACGAAAGTACCTGATAATTTAATTGGCGTGCGTGAGCTCTAGTAATTGGTCCAGTATATCTAGCAGTAGGGGCTGTGGGTGTAACAATGGTATTGATGTCCTCATCATCCCCCCTTCTTGAAATGAAGTCGTCCTCGACGGAAGCTCATCTTCCTCACCCAAATATATAAGGCTTCAAATCTGCAATGTTAAAAGTGGGACTAACCCTAGAATCTGCAGGCAGCTCAAGTTTATATGCATTATCATTTATTTTATCCAACACCTTAAAAGGACCATCAACACGTGGCATTAACTTTGATTTGCGCAAATCAAGAAATCTATCATTATGCAAATGTAACCAAACAAGATCTCCAGGTGCAAACACAACATGTTTTCTACCCTTATCTCTAGCAAGTTTATATTTAGCATTCATATGCTCAATGTTTTCCTTATTAACTCATGCATTTTTAAAATCAATTCAGCATGTTCTTTAACATCAAAATTAACCTTCTCCGAAGATGGAAGAGGCAACAAATCAATAGGTGCACGAGGTAGGAAACCATACACAATTTCAAAAGGGCATATCTTAGTAGTAGAATGCAATGAACGATTATAAGCAAATTCAATATGAGGCAAGCATTCTTCCCACATTTTCTTATTATTCTTCAAAACAGCCTAAGCATAGTAGACAATGTTCTATTGACTACTTCAGTTTGTCCATCAGTTTGGGGGTGACAGGTAGTACTAAAAAGCAGTTTAGTCCCCAACTTAGTCCATAAACATCTCCAAAAGTGGCTTAGAAATTTAGTATCACGATCTGAAACAATAGTATTGGGCACACCATGCAAGCGAATAATTTCACAAAAGAACAAATCAACAACATTAACGGCATCATCGCCTTTATGACATGGTATAAAGTGTGCCATTTTCGAGAATCTATCCACGACAACTAATATGCTATCCCTCCCCTTCTTTGTTCGAGGTAAACCTAAAACAAAGTCCATAGATATATCCTTCCAAGGAACACTAGGTACAGGCAAAGGCATATAAAACCATGAGGATTGAGTCATGACTTAGCTTTTTGACATGTAGTGCAGCGAGCAATAAAATGCTCAACATCCCGTCTCATCTTTGGCCAAAAGAAATGTGTAGCAAGTACGTCCTCTGTCTTCTTCATGCCAAAGTGTCCCATTAATCCCCCTCCATGTGCCTCCTGCAACAACAAAAGACGAACAGAGCTAGCTGGAATGCATAGCTTGTTAGCACGAAACACAAATCCATCATCAACGACAAACTTGTTCCATGTTCTCCCTTCTTTACAATTCTGCAATACATCTTTAAAATCAGCATCATGCACATATTGATCTTTGATGGTCTCCAAACCAAATATTTTGAAGTCAAGTTGTGAAAGCAAAGTATAGCGACGAGACAATGCATCAGCAATAACATTTTCTTTACCCTTCTTGTGTTTAATAACATAAGGGAAAGTCTCAATGAATTCAACCCATTTAGCATGTCTACGATTCAGTTTAGCTTGACTTTTAATATGTTTTAAAGATTCATGATCAGAATGTATAACAAACTCTTTGGGCCATAAATAATGTTGCCAGATCTCTAAAGTCCGAACAAGAGCATATAATTCTTTATCATAAGTAGAATAATTCAGACTAGGCCCACTCAATTTTTCAGAAAAATACGCAATAGGTTTGCCATCTTGTAATAACACACCACCTAATCCAATTCCACTAGCATCACATTCAAGCTCAAAAGTCTTATTAAAATTAGGAAGTTGGAGTAAAGGAGCATGTGTCAACTTATCTTTCAATACCGTGAAGTTTTCTTCCTGTGCGGTACCCCAAACAAAAGGCACATCCTTCTTTGTAAGCTCATTGAGAGGTGCAATAATGGTGCTGAAATCTCTCACAAAACGCCTATAGAATCCAGCAAGGCCAAGAAAACTCCTCACTTGTGTGATCGTTTTGGGCTGCGGCCAACTCTCAATAGCTTCAATCTTGGCTTTATCAACTTCAATTCCCTGTGGAGTAACAACATAGCCAAGAAAAGACACTCGGTCGGTGCAAAAGGTGCACTTCCCAAGGTTACCAAACAAACGTGCATCACGTAGAGCAATAAAAACAACACGTAAATGTTCCAAGTGTTCCGCCAAAGTTCTGCTATAAATCAATATTTCATCAAAGTAAACTACCACAAATCGTCCAATGAAAGCACGTAAAACTTCGTTCATTAATCTCATGAAAGTACTAGGTGCATTAGTTAACCCAAAAGGCATGACTAACCACTCATATAATCCAAACTTAGTTTTAAATGTTGTTTTCCATTTATCCCCCAATTTCATACGAATTTGATGGTATCCACTACGCAAATCAACTTTGGAGAATATTGTAGAGCCACTGAATTCATCAAGCATATCATCTAACCTAGGAATAGAATGATGATAACGAATAGTAATATTATTAATGCCTCTACAATCAACACACATACGCAATGTACCATCCTTTTTCTACACTAAAATAATAGGAACAACACAAGGACTAAGGGATTCGCGTATATAACCTTTGTCAAGAAGCTCTTGTACTTGACGCATAATCTCCTTCGTCTCCTCTGGATTGGTACGGTATGGTGCACGGTTGGGTAGCGATGCACCGGGAATTAAGTCAATTTGATGTTCAATCCCTCGAATAGGTGGTAAACCCGGTGGCACGTCTTGTGGGAAGACGTCAGCGAACTCCTACAAAATGGTAGTGACAGCAGGGGGCAAAGAGGAAGGCACGTCCTCGAATGAAAATAATGCCTTTTTGCACACAAAAGCATAGCAAACAGATTTGCTAAAATCTAGCTCATCAATATCAGATTTAGTGGCAAGTAAACATGCACTTTTCAATTTAATTTCAGAAGCAACACTAGATGGTTTATTATTAGGCTTCATTTGTTGCTCAAATTCTGTTGCCACAATCTGATTTTCACTCTTATTGTTCTCCTATTTTGCTTTATTAGCTCTATTAATGTCATCTTTCAAAATGGAATCAGGAGTCATAGGAAGCAAAGTAATATTTTTATCCTTATGAACAAGAGTATACTGATTGTTTCTACCATGGTGGACAGAACTTTTATCAAATTGCCATGGTCGACCAAGTAATAAGGAACATGCTTGCATAGGTACCACATCACAATCAACATAATCAACATATGTAGAGATACTAAAATGCACACGAATAGTACGTGTTACCTTAACCTTGCCATTGTTGTTGAACCATTGGATGTAGTAAGGATGTGGATGTGGTCTTGTGGTGAGAGATAGCTTCTCCACCATCTCCATGCTAGCCAAGTTGTTGCAGCTCCCTCCGTCTATGATAACGCGCACAGAACGTTCCTTCACAACTCCCTTTGTATGGAATAAATTATGCCTCTGATTTTGCTCAGCTTGTGTGACCTGCACACTCAAAACACGTTGAGCAACTAAACATTCATACATGTCAGTGTCTTCAGGAGCCATGTATTGCGTCTCATGATCAGAATCATATGCACCATGTTCTTCACGTGTGATAAGGGCCAAAGTCTCCTCATCATAGTCACTAGCAGACTCATACCCACCATCCTCAGTAGCAATCATCACACGCTGAGATTTGTATTCTCGCACATAATGACCTCTTCCCTTACAACGACGACAAATAATATCACTTGTGTGCCCTGTTGATGCCATGGAAGAAGAAGAGCTCTGTGCAGGCCCAGCAGGTGCGCTCTTGGCAGATAGTGGTGGTTGTGCCTGCTTTCTTGTATCACGACTGTAGGTGGCACCTGATGGAGGTGATGGTGATATGGAAGTAGAAGATGCACGTGGTGTCCATGATGAAGGTCGACCTGCAGAAAAGTTAGTTCGCGCCTGTCGGTGTCAAAACCGGCGGATCTCGGGTAGGGGGTCCTGAACTGTGCGTCTAGGCAGATGGTAACAGGAGACAAGGGACACGATGTTTTTACCTAGGTTCGGGCCCTCTCGATGGAGGTAAAACCCTACTCCTGCTTGATTAATATTGATGATATGGGTAGTACAAGAGTAGATCTACCACGAGATCAGAGAGGCTAAACCCTAGAAGCTAGCCTATGGTATGATTGTTGTTCGTCCTACGGACTAAATCTCTCCGGTTTATATAGACACCGGAGAGGGCTAGGGTTACATAGAATCGGTTACAATGGGAGGAGATCTACATATTGTATCGCCAAGCTTGCCTTCCATGCCAAGGAAAGTCCTATCCGGACACGGGACGAAGTCTTCAATCTTGTATCTTCATAGTCCGGGAGTCCGGCCAAAGGTCATAGTCCGGCCATCCGGACACCCCCTAATCCGGGACTCCCTCAGTAGCCCCTGAACTAGGCTTGACGACGAGTCCGGCGCGCAAATTGTCTTCGGCATTGCAAGGCGGGTTCTTCTCCAAATCCCATATACCTGTCGAATACTGTCTGGCTTTTGATGAATGTTGCGCTCCTTGGCTTCCGTGCCCAATAATGGCCATCTTCCACGTGTCAAAAGAATGCGAAAAGACAGGGGTTTTTCTCCTTTACCCCCCTAGCTGCGCAAATGGGCCGCCTATAAAAGAGGCAGGGATTTAGATCCGAATCACACCATCTTCCCTCCGCGAGCATTCATCGGAGCGCATTCGACAGAGATCCATTCTATCATGGCCGGTCAATGCCGCTCCTCCTCTCGCCCCTCCAGACCTCGGCCTGGAGATTGGGAGAGGTGTTCTGTCCCGCATAGCGAGCTAGTAGCGCTCCAAACCAAGGGGCTCCTCCCCCCAGCATACATGGTCCTAGTTCGAGCCGGGCTTGCCACCTATAATGGCGGAGAGCAGGCGGAGAGCGTCCCCAATCCCTCCAAAGGAGAGCGGGTATGCCTTGTCCCTTATTTAATAAGAGGGCTCGGATTTCCAATTCATCCGTTTCTCCGAGGGCTCCTGGAGTTCTATGGCCTCCAGCTACACAACCTCACGCCTGCCTCCATATTGCATATTGCGGGCTTCGTGGCCCTTTGCGAGCTGTTTTTCGGCATCGAGGCCCATTTCGCACTGTGGAAGAAGTTGTTCTGCCTCGTGCCCCGTTCTCAGGAGGGGTCGATATATCAAGTGGGCAGAGCCGAACTATGGCGCATCGCCGGGACTGGATATCTATCCAGAACCCCAAAGAAGGTGTCCGAAGACTGTCCTTCAGAATGGTTTTATATAGAAGACGTCCCTCTGCCGGACCCTGTAAGGATCAGCCTCCCTGAGTTTGATAATGCTCCCTTGAAGAAACGCCTGAGCTGGCGCCCACGGAGCCCTCAGAAGGAAAATGACAGGGACGTCCTTTACCTGATGAGCCGGATAAGGTTGTTAGCTCATTCCGGAATGACCATGATCGAGGTCATGGCCACATGCATTACGCGGGGGGTGCAGCCACTTCAGTACCGAGGCCACCCCATGTGGGATTTCAATGGGGAGGACGACGCCACCCGGTGCGGCTGTAAGGGGCCGGATTCGGCTGCCACTCTAGCGAAGATCTTGTCCGCTTTGTATAAGGGAGAAGAGGAGGAATTCCTCTGCGTCAACCCACGGGGCGGATTTTCTATGTACAATCCTCCAAGTTGGGTAAGCGAATACGTTCACTTGCCCATCCGTTTTTACATTCCCATAGTTAAGTACTTAGTCTAGTAATTTTAACGCAGGAGCTACGCCAGACTGTAAAGGAGATAAAAAACCCTCCTCCACAACCCGAGGACCCGAAACGGTCCTCGACCCGGACTCCCAAGAGGACCCGGACTTATGTGTGGAGCTGATTGATGGGGTGTTCCATCAATTGAGTAAGGACAACACCTTAGTGGCCATTACGGCCGATTATCCCGGACTACTTCCCACCTCAAAGGTAACCGAGACCGAAGTCCCAGTACTTTCAAGAGGATCCATCCGTGCTTATTTTTTATCGCCGTATTGCAATGGCATTTTTGCAGGGGAAGTCCTTGAGGCAGAGGGCCGAGCCCGCGGTGGCTAGCCAACAAGGGCCATTGAGGCCCAGCGGGCTAAAAAGAAGTGCGGACCGGATCGAGACACCGGCGCAACGATACGGCGTGCAACTTTAATGCCCAGGGTTTATGCCCTCAAGGCATACTAACGCTCATGCTCTCTTCAGGAAGAAGAGCGCCCGCCGGACTATATCCACCGGACAGGCTTCAAGGCCGGGTCCGGAAGCGGAGGCGAACGCGGGGTGCGCACCGGACGCTCCTCCGACAGAGGACGCGGACGGGCTATCTTCCACCAATTCAGAGGTAGAGAGTGCCATGAACCACAGGCGTTGCCGGACTGTTCTTCGTGACGCATGTTTTTCCCAAGAGGCGCTGGACGCCTTTAATACGGGGGATGCGTACCTCTGTGCCGCTCAAAATGGTCTAGCCAGAGCCACAGAGCAGTATGTAAAAGACATACGGGTGAGAAAAATCTGATGGTTATATATGTCAGTAGCCCCCGAGACTTGAAACAACTAAGATAACTGATTTAAGGATCATTTGTTATGCAGGATCTTACAAAAAAGAATACGCAACTGTCCCAGGAGCTGGAAGAGTGCAAGGCCCAACTCGAGGCCGCACTAGCCGCAACAGGGAATGCCAAGGAGACCCCCTCTGGTAATATATGCTTCGAAAGATGAGTATGTTGTGGAATGCGGCATGTGTGCAATTCTGACAATAACAGTGCAGATGGCGCCGGAGTGGATCCGGACAAGCAGCAACTCTTGCGCCAGTTAAAGGCCGGCGAGAGCGTGCTTACAAGGGTGAGGCAAGAGAAGAACAAGCTTCAAGATGCCAACACCCAGCTGGGCGAGGAACTAAAGGATGTTCGTGCTCAGCTATCGGATTCCGTAAAGGAGAATCGGCGGCTTCGATGCGGCATTTTTAGTAAGTGCTTGAACGAACCTTTGAAAAAGAGTTCGGCGAGGAAGTCGATTGACAGAGTTATGTCTGTAGGTATGCTGACAGGTTGGCCTGCAGAGGAAATGCCCGGTTCTATGGGTGACCTTCTTCCCGAGCTATCGAAACTGCACGAACGAGTTCGGCAGGCGATGCAAGGCGTCGTCCAGGCCTTGTGGCCATCCCTCTCCATGCCTGAAGGCCTTGGAGAGCTTGCAGAGAAGCTAAAGGGTGCGCGGCGGCGCTTCCAATTATGGAAGATATCGGCCTGCCGTCAAGGCGCCAGGGAGGCCTGGGCCATGGTGAAGACGCGGTACACGAAGGCTGACCCAAACCACATGGCCGAGGTCGGACCTGTGGGGCCCGATGGGAAGGAGATCCCTGTCAGTTTAGTGTACGACCAGGTAGAGCTGGCCGCCAAGTATTCCCAACAGGACTGTAACTTGGACAGCCTGTTGGATGGTATTGAAGAAGAATATACCCAGTCAAATTGACTATGTAATTGAAAATGACATGTAAAATGCCTTCTAGCCGGATTGTAGATCATTTGTCATTGCGGACCTTTTCGCTTCAACCTCCGGACCCAATAGTCCGGAGTGTGTCCGAATACCCTCTCGGTTATGTAAGAACCGGGGCATGCGTGGAGACCAGGCATAGGGGTCATTAGTGCTTTAGCAGACAAGTGCCCAACTAGTTATGTTATATTACATGGTTAGTAAGAAACATCTTCCAGGGAGAATAGTTCCGTTAGGGGTTCCTTTCCCTGGGAGGCATGCCCTAAAGTGCATGTCCGGACTGCGAAAAAAGCAGAAAAGCATCTGGGGGCAGATGAATAAACGAGTAAGAAATCATCTTTTAGTTCATCGACCGAATATTCCCTTAAGAACGCTAGCTTTCGGCTTCACCCAGTCTGAGGTACACATCCGGCTGACCCGACAGTAACAATCGCAGAGGTGCTCCCTTTACCACCTAGCCGAACAATCGGGAACGTAGGGGTAAGCACAGGAGCCAGGCAACCCAGCTTGGCCAAAACTTAAGTCATATCGATGCATATGGTGGTGAATAAAAGGTACATGCGGAAGTGTGACACATGTGTTGGGCACGAGGCCCGTATAAACAAGCTTCTGTTAAAGGAGCCCCCAGGAGTAATGAGCGCGAATAGCGCGTCAATTGTGTGCGAACGAGGCGCAAACGAGCCTTTAAAAGGCTGTAAGAGAAAAGGAGGGAGAAGGAGAGAAATAAAAGACAGCTAATGTGTAAAAAATGGATAGAGGAAGGATACAAACACAGAGTCCGGCGCTAGGCGTAGAATCTTCGTAGACGGGCTGCGTTCCATGGGTTCGGCTCGAGTCGGTTATCCGATGAATTTCGCAGACGGTACGCTCCACCAGTCAGGACTTGGTCGATTATGAAGGGACCTTCCCATTTGGGCTTGAGTTTGTCCTTTTTCTTGTCCGGCAGGCGTAGAACTAATTCGTCAACATTGTAGGTTTTGGCCCACACTTCTCTGCTTTGATATCTTCGAGCCTACTGTTGATAGAATGCGGAACGTGCTTTTGCCACATCGCGCTCCTCCTCCAAGGCATCCAAACTGTCCTGCCGATCAAGTGCGGCTTCTCTTTCTTCGTACATGCGCACGCGAGGTGAGTCATGAATTATGTCACAGGGCAGAACTACCTCTGCGCTGTATACCATAAAAAATGGTGTGAATCCGGTAGTGCGATTCAGCGTGGTTCGCAGCCCCCAGAGTACGGAGTCGAGCTCCTCTACCCAGTGCGTGTTAGATTCCTTGTGGGACCACACTAGTCTGGGTTTGATGCCGCTCATGATTAGACCATTTGCCCGCTCGACTTGACCGTTAGTTTGTGGGTGATACACTGAAGCGTAGTCGAGCTTGATGCCCATGTTTTTGCACCAGAGTTTTACCTCGTCGGCCGTAAAGTTCGTGCCGTTATCAGTGATGATGCTGTGGGGAACGCCATTGAAGGAAATATGCCCTAGAGGAAATAATAAAGTTATTATTTATTTCCTTATATCATGATAAATGTTTATTATTCATGCTAGAATTGTATTAACCGGAAACATAATACATGTGTGAATACATAGACAAACAGAGTGTCACTAGTATGCCTCTACTTGACTAGCTTGTGAATCAAAGATGGTTAAGTTTCCTAGCCATGGACAAAAGAGTTGTCGTTTGATTAACGGGATCACATCATTAGGAGAATGATGTGATTGACTTGACCCATTCCGTTAGCCTAGCACTTGATCGTTTAGTATGTTGCTATTGCTTTCTTCATGAATTATACATGTTCCTATGACTATGAGATTATGCAACTCCCGTTTACCGGAGGAACACTTTGTGTTCTACCAAACGTCACAACGTAACTGGGTGATTATAAAGGAGCTCTACAGGTGTCTCCGAAGGTACATGTTGGGTTGGTGTATTTCGAGATTAGGATTTGTCACTCCGATTGTCGGAGAGGTATCTCTGGGCCCTCTCAGTAATGCACATCACTATAAGCCTTGCAAGCAATGTAGCTAATGGGTTAGTTACGGAATGATGCATTACGTAACAAGTAAAGAGACTTGCCGGTAACGAGATTGAACTAGGTATTGGATACCGACGATCGACTCTCGGGCAAGTAACATACCGATGACAAAGGGAACAACGTATGTTGTTATGCGGTCTGACCGATAAAGATCTTCGTAGAATATGTGGGAGCCAATATGAGCATCCAGGTTCCGCTATTGGTTATTGACCGGAGACGTGTCTCGGTCATGTCTACATAGTTCTCGAACCCGTAGGGTCCGCACGCTTAAAGTTACGATGACAGTTATATTATGAGTTTATGTGTTTTGATTTACCGAAGGAGTTCGGAGTCCCGGATGAGATTGAGGACATGACGAGGAGTCTCTAAATGGTCGAGACATAAAGATCTATATATTGGACGACTATATTCGGACTTCGGAAAGGTTCCGGGTGATTCGGGTATTTTTTGGAGTATCGGAGAGTTACGGGAATTCGCCGGGGAGTATATGGGCCTTATTGGGCCATACAGGAATAGAGGAGAGAGGCCGAAAGGAAGGAGGTGTGCAGCCCCCCTCTGGTCCGAATTGGACAAGGGGTGCAGCCCCCTTTTCCTTCCTCCTCTCCCCCTCTTTCCTTTTCTCCTACTCCAACATGGGAAGGAGGAGTCCTAATCCCGGTGGGAGTAGGACTCCCCCCTTGGCGCGCCTCCTCCTGGCCGGCCGCACCTCCCCCGTCCCTCCTTTATATACGGGGGCAGGGGGCACCCCATGAAACACAAGTTGATCTTCGTGATCGTTCTTTAGCCGTGTGCGGTGCCCCCCTCCACCATATTCCACCTCGATCATATCGTTGCGGTGCTTAGGCGAAGCCCTGCATCGGTAGAACATCATCATCGTCACCACGCCGTCGTGCTGACGGAACTCATCCCCGACTCCCTGCTGGATCGGAGTCCGGGGATCGTCATCGAGCTGAACGTGTGCTGAACTCAGAGGTGCCGTACGTTCGGTACTTGGATCGATCGGATCGTGAAGACGTACGACTACATCAACCGCGTTATCATAACGCTTCCGCTTTCGGTCTACGAGGGTACGTGGACACACTCTCCCCTCTCGTTGCTATGCATCACCATGATCTTGCGTGTGCGTAGGAATTTTTTTGAAATTACTACGTTCCCCAACAGTGGCATCAGAGCCAGGTTTTATGCGTAGATGTCATATGCACGAGTAGAAGACAAGTGAGTTGTGGGCGATATAAGTCATACTGCTTATCAGCATGTCATACTTTGGTTCAGCGGTATTGTGAGATGAAGCGGCCCGGACCGACATTACGCGTACGCTTACGCGAGACTGGTTTCACCGTTACGAGCACTCGTGCTTAAAGGTGACTGGCGGGTGTCTGTCTCTCTCACTTTAGTTGAACCGAGTCACTACTAGAAAAAGGGCTATAGATGGGATTGACACTAATGGCGCACCAGACAAGGGGTGCGCCATTAGTATATATACTAATGGCGCACCTGGCCAGAGGTGCGCCATTAGTATCAATTTTTTTTTGAACTAGTGCGCCTGTCCAAACATACTAATGGCGCGTCCAGACACAGTGCGCCATTACTAGTTGTAACTAGTAATGGCGTACCCGTCGGAAAGTGCGCCGCTAATGTTGTTTTTTTTATTATATTTTTTATTCCTTTTTTTTGCAATACTACTAATGGCGCACTGTTCAGGCGTGCGCCATTACTAGTTTAAACTAGTAATGGCGCACTGTAGATTGGTGCGCCATTAGTATGTTTTTTTTCAAAACTACTAATGGCGCACCGCCAGAAGGTGCGCCATTAGTAACCTGGATTACTAATGGCGCATTTAGTGCTGGTGCGCCATTAGTAAGTGGGCAGCAACAAGATATTTTGGACAGCCTCTCCTACCCACACTCATTTTCTCCCCACTTCATTCTCTCCACCTCCTCCTTGTCTCGGGTGCCTCCTCTTTTTCACCTCATTTCCACCATAGATTCATTCAAATTGAGTGGTTAAATTACCTTGTTTTAATAGGTAAGTAAGGGGGGAAGCTATATTTATGTTGTTCTCCCTACAACAATGTGCACATGCACTTTTTATGGCCTAGCTAGATCTATGTATGTTCGTGGTGTTGCATATGTTTGTGGTGTTGCATATGTGTTTGTGTTTGGAGGTGTACCGGTATTTGAAATGCGATAGTTGCCAATATTTTGCCGGAATGTTGATTCATTTCCGTTTCGGCAAGAATTTTGGCATTAAGCATTCTTTTTGGTCCTATTTTTAGGGAAAGTCATGCCAAATTTTTTCTTGGTTCTAAAATATCGTTTTGCTCTACCCCGCAGGCGACCATGGTCCGCACGATGACCGAAGGCATCGTGAATAGGTTTTTGAGGTCCGCGAAGGCCGAGATGCTTCAAAAGAACGAGACAGAGATAAGATGTCCATGTCGAAGATGCAAGCTGAAGAGCCTTATTGCAGACCCGGATTCCGGGCAGGTGCGGGACCACCTGCTCTTGCGTGGTTTCATGGATGGCTATCGGTGGCAAGGTGATGAAGATGACTACAAAGTCGTCCATGGGGGCCGGGCAAGAAATGAGGAAGGGCAGCAAGACAACCACCGCGGCTCGGGCGGGCGAGAAGACGAAGAATCCCCAGGAGATGATCACGACGGTGATGCTGTACATAGTCATCATGTAGAAGATGCAGGACATGATGATGAGGAAGATGCCGGAGCAGACGACGGGCATGATCATGAAGATGATGATGCCGGCGGAGCAGACAACGCTGGACCATCGATGGGCTGGGTGCAGGACCCTCATATTCAAGAGCTGCTTCTCAAGCAGACGGATAACGCAAGAGCTGCCACCCGAGAGAGAGCCAAGATGGATCAACTTGAGTTAGACGCGGTTACTCCATTGTATGAAGGATGCAGGCCCGAGGATACCCGCCTGAAAGTAACGCTCATGGCTCTGGAGATGAAGGTAAAACACAAAATGATCGACGCATGTTTCGACGAGAACATGTCGTTCTGGCACGAACGTCTTCCCAAGGGGAACAAGTGCCCGACCAGTTTGGAGGAGGCGAAGAAAATCGTGTGTCCTCTGGATTTACCGCATGTGAAATACCATGTGTGCATGAACAATTGCATCATTTATCGGGACGAGCATGCGGAGTCTACCATATGTCCGGTGTGCGGCGTCACTCGATACAAGAAGAGGAAGAAAGCTCCTCGAAAAGTGGTGTGGTACTTTCCGATCACTCCTCGTCTGCAGCGGTATTTCACGGACCCTAAGGTAGCAAAGCTCCTGCGTTGGCACGCAGATAGGGAGGAGAAGAAGCGAGAAGATGACGCAAATGATCCGGAGATAGATAAAAAAGACAAGATGCTGAGTCACCCTAAGGATGCGAGCCAGTGGCAAGCGTTGAACTTCGAAGACTCAGAATTTGGGAACGATCCAAGGAACATCGTGCTGGGCACGAGCACCGATGGAGTCAATCCGTGGCAGCCAGAGAAGCACACATAGCACCTGGCATGTGTTTGTGTGGATGTACAACCTTCCCCCCTGGTTGTGCATGAAGAGGAAGTACATTCACATGAGTATGCTAATTGAAGGGCCGAAACAACCAGGGAACGACATCAATCTGTATCTGGGGCTGCTGAAAGAGGAGCTTGACACGCTGTGGAAAATGCCAGCCAATATGTGGGACGCTGCAGAGAAAGAATATTTCCCTATGAGAGCCGCACTGGTCACGACGGTGCACGACTATCTCGGTTACGGATATCTCGCGGGGCAGGTAGTCCACGGATTTTCTGGATGCGTAAGGTGCATGGATGACACAACGTATCGCCATCTAGATAGAGATCCCGGGTCTTCAAAAACCGTGTTCATGGGACATCGAAGGTGGCTTCGCGACAATGACCCGTGGAGGAAACGCAAGGATCTGTTCGATGGTGAAACCGAACCCCAAAAACGCCCGTGTACAAGGAGCGGCGAGGAAATAGAGAAGCTGTTGAAAAATTGGAAAGACTGCCCACTGCCGGGAAAGAAGCAAAAGGCGCCAGAGCCGGCAAAGAAGCGAAAGGCGCCAGAGCCGCTGCTGAAGGTATGGAAAACGAGGTCTGTTTTCTGGGACTTGCCGTACTGGAAGATCCACCGTGTGCCTCACAGCCTTGATGTCATGCATATCACGAAGAACGTGTGCGAGAGTCTGCTTGGTACCCTGCTCAACATGCCAGAGAGGACCAAAGATGGGCCGAAAGCAAGGGCAGACTTGAAATCAATGGGCATCAGGCAGGAGCTTCACGCTAATGATGATGATGATGATGATGATGATGATGATGAGGCGAAGCAGGACACAGAAAGTCGTCGCAAAGGCAAAAAGGCCAAGAAGACCGGAAATGACTACCCTCCCGCGTGCTTCACTCTAAGTCAGGAGGAGATCGAGCAGTTTTTCACCTGCCTCCTAGGAGTAAAACTTCCTTACGGTTATGCGGGGAAGATAAGCAGATACCTAGACCTAGTGAAGCAGAAGTTCAGCGGGATGAAGTCTCACGACTGTCACGTGCTGATGACGCAGATACTTCCAGTTGCAATCCGTGGGATCATGGACGCGCACGTCCGTGAAACGCTATTTGGCCTATGCAACTTTTTCGACGTCATCTCTCGGAAGTCGATTGGCGTGAGGCAACTTAGAAGGCTACAGGAAGAGATCGTGGTGATACTATGCGAGCTTGAGATGTACTTCCCGCCCGCATTCTTTGACGTTATGGTGCATCTGCCGGTCCATATCGTGGAGGATATCATCCAACTTGGGCCGACGTTCCTGCACAACATGATGCCGTTCGAAAGGATGAATGGTGTCATCAAAGGATACGTTCGGAACATGTCACGTCTAGAGGGAAGTATAGCCAGGGGCTTTCTGACCGAAGAGTGCATCTCCTACTGCACGAATTATCTAGGCATCGAGAATCCCGTTGGTCTGCCCGTCAACAGGCATCTCGGCAGGCTCGCTGGATGGGGTCACCGTGAGGGTCGCCGCGAAATGCATGTCGACTTCGAGGGTCGACTCGCCGACTTTGAAAGAGCAAACCTAGTCGCGCTACAACACATAGACGTGGTCGATCCTTGGGTGGTAGAGCACAAAACCTTTATTGAGAAGACGTACAATGACCGAGGCCAACAGAGGACGGACGGAGATATACTCAAAGAGCACAACTCATGTTTCACACGTTGGTTCAAGCAGAAGCTTCTGTCGTACCCTTTACATGAAGATTCTTCCGCGGAAGAACAACTCATATTCACCTTGTCACAGGGCGCCAAGCACAACCTGATGACCTATGAGGCGTACGATATCAACGGCTACACATTCTACACCGAGGACAAGGACATGAAGAGCGATGGTTATCAGAACTCCGGGGTAACGATGGAATCCTACACCGGTAAGGACAAGGACAGATACTACGGAAGGATCGAGGAGATCTGGGAGCTGAGCTACGCTGGAGATAAGGTGCCGATGTTCTGTGTCAGATGGGCCAAGAGCGTCCTAAAAGAAGACCGATATTTCACCACCATGGTTATACCCGAAGCCAAATCCAAGACCGCGGGCGCAAATGTCACCGCGAAAAATGAGCCATGGGTACTGGCTTCCCAAGTGGACCAATGCTTCTTCATTACCGACCCGCCAAAGCCGAGTCGTGTTGTCGTGAGGAGAGGCAAAAGGAAGACCATCGGAATGGATGGAGTAGCCAATGAGCAAGACTTCGACAAGTACGGCGACCCGAGGATCGAACATGACGACGATGATGAAGTAGCAGCATACACCACAAGAAGAAGCAGGACCACCCTACCTAAAGGACGTCCGTTCCACAGAAGAACTCCATTTGCGAAAAAGAAGGGCAAGAAGATTGTGAACAAATAGCTAGCTAAGATCGATTGTATTTAAATCGTAGCCTTCATTTCTCGTTTGTATTTCATGGGCACTTTTTGAACTATCATGAATATTTTTAAATTTCATGGACACTCGATCTCGATCCCCCTCCATCTCGATCGTTATCCCACCTCGCCAGATCCGGTCCCCCTCGCCGCCGAGCACCCCCCGGTCCACCGGCCGCCGCCGCCGACCCCCCGCACCCTCGATTCCCCTACTCAACCGCCGCCGCCGACCCCCCGCACACCCCTCCCCTACTCAACCGCCGCCGCCGACCCCCCGCACACCCCTCCCCTACTCAACCGCCGTCGCCGACCCCCCGCACACCCCTCCCCTACTCAACCGCCGCCGCCGACCCCCCGCACCCCCCGCACCCTCCCCCGCTCCACCGGCATTACTGTTTGATGATATTTTTTTAAAAATATTACTGTCTTATAAAAAAATATTACTGTTATGATTTAAACAAGTTTGAACATATTTAAACACATATAAGTATCAAACAACATTTTAAATGCATAAAAAAATTGTGGAGCCTGGGAATCGAACCCAGGACCTCGTGGTGTGAGAACTGGTTGCTGACTAGTCGAGCTAGTAGAGGGAACTTGATGTGGATCAGGTCAGGTGGAAGATAACCTGTTGTCTCGAGCAAAAATCAAAAAAAAATACTAATGGCGCACCAGGGCGAGGTGCGCCATTAGTATGGATGTACTTATGGCGCACCGAGGTGTGGTGCGCCATTAGTATTGTGCCGCCCCCACCATCCATACTTCCTCCCCGGCCCTCGATCCCCTTCCCCTCTCCTCTCCCTCGCCCTCGCCCTCGATCCCCTTCCCCTCTCCTCTCCCGACGCCACCGCCCCGACGCCGCCCCGCCGCCTCGATGCCGCCCCGACGCTGCCTCGACGCCGCCCCGTCGTCCTCGTCTCCGCCGCGACGCCCCGACGCCGCGACGCCGCCCTTTCCTCTCCCGACGCCGCCGCCCCGTCGTCCTCGTTTCCTCGGCGCCGTTCTCCCCATCGCCCCTGCCTCTCCCCGTCGGCCGCCGGTGAAGCACCGCGCCGCACTGGCCCAGACTGGGCCGCACCTTCACCGACGCCGCCGCACGGCCACAGCACCGCCTCGTCGCTCCTCGTCTCCCTGCAGCTGTAGACCGGCGAAGGTTCGTAGCTTCTCTCTATGACCCCTTCCTCGACCTCTCACTGATGTTGGTCACTAGTGAATCTCAATCGATCTTTTTTGCAAGAACATATGTGCACTGAACATGCTTGTTGAAATGACCAGTGTTCATAACTACCCAATTATCACTTTCTTTGTTGCTTCACGTTGTGTGGTTGTGACTGTTGAAGCCTCAGTCTGTTACATCAGAAAACAGAGGATGTTTCATACATGCCTTTGAGCTAATCAGCGACATACACAAAGAGAAAATTTTAATCAGTTATAGTGATGTCCACCATATGTAGCAACAGCTTGCTTGTCATCCACTGTGTCTTCCTATTTTTCTTAGTTTGTTGAGGAAGAAGAGAAACCCGGTCCTTTGAAGAAAGTGCTTTTTTTGTGGGATTAGTGCGTATGATGTATCCAGTGCTTGGTATTTGGTAGTGTAGCGACACACAAAAATAGTTACCATCTTGTTTTAGGTTCATAGTTTCCACCATGGCACCGGTGTGTTTATCAACATGGTTTAGCAGTGACCACGGTCAACGGGGCATCTTGTGTGCTATGAGATATTTTTTAGCAGTGTTGAAGATCATGTGTGTTTGCGAAAATAATGTTTCTTAGGTGTAGATTTTTTTGTGTGGCTCAGTGCATGCCCAATGCACTAGGTTCTGAAAGACATGAAGATGAAGCAAGCTTGCTTCACAATCTGATTTGTTTAACTATTTCTTTGTAGTTGTAGAAACATTTTTTTGGTAACTCTCATATAATATGATGAGTCACTCTATTTCTCTTTCATTGGCACATACATCAATTTCGACTAGATCACAATCATGTGCCGTGCAATTCCAGATCCCCGGTTAGCTTTATTGTGATGGTAGTTTAGATGATCGATATCGACTTGTAATGTGAAGACAAACTCGCTACTCGCAGTCTCGAGACTTGTAATATAATGTTCTATCTTTGTTTGGTCTTTTCAATTCGGAGACTAATATGATGAATTGTATTCAGAGACTAATATGATGAATTGTATTCAGAGACTAATCTTCTATTGTATTCGATGAATCTGTTGTTGATGTGTGCTGTCTATATTTTGTCCAATTATACATTTTGTAACCTGTGCAAAAAACAGAAAATAAAAAAAATAAAAAACCTAATATTCATACTAATGGCGCATCACATCACAGTGTGCCATTAGTATGCCAAAGGATACTAATCACGCATCATTAAACAGTGCGCCATTAGTATGCCGAAGTTACTAATGGCGCATCTTGCTGTTATGCGCCATTAGTATGCCAAAGCACCTGGGTATACATGGCCCCCTGGGAGGCATACTAATGGCGCACTGTTGTATATACTAATGGCGCATCCTGTGGTGCGCCATTAGTATACCAGATACTAATGGCGCACCAGTGGTGTGCCATTAGTAAAATATACTAATGGCGTGGCACTAATGGCGCACCACTAATGCGCCATTAATGGCCAAATTAGGTGCGCCATTAGTATGCCTTTTCCTAGTAGTGAGTGTGGCTATGCCCGGTCCTTGCGAAGGTTAAAACAGCACCAACTTAACAAACTATCGTTGTGGTTTTGATGCGTAGGTAAGAACGGTTCTTGCTAAGCCCATAGCAGCCACGTAAAACTTGCAACAACAAAGTAGAGGACGTCTAACTTGTTTTTGCAGGGCATGTTGTGATGTGATATGGTCAAGACGTGATGCTATATTTTATTGTATGAGATGATCATGTTTTGTAACCGAAGTTATCGGTAACTGGCAGGAGCCATATGGTTGTTGCTTTATTGTATGAAATGCAAACGCCCTGTAATTGCTTTACTTTATCACTAAGCGGTAGCGATAGTCGTAGAAGCATAAGATTGCCGAGACGACAATGATGCTTCGATGGAGATCAAGGTGTCGCGCCGGTGACGATGGTGATCATGACGGTGCTTCGAAGATGGAGATCACAAGCACAAGATGATGATGGCCATATCATATCACTTATATTGATTGCATGTGATGTTTATCTTTTATGCATCTTATCTTGCTTTGATTGACGGTAGCATTATAAGATGACCCCTCACTAAATTATCATAGTAAAAGTGTTCTCCCTGAGTATGAACCATTGCGAAAGTTCTTCATGCTGAGACACCACGTGATGATCGGGTGTGATAGGCTCTACGTTCAAATACAACGGGTGCAAAACAGTTGCACATGCGGAATACTCAGGTTAAACTTGACGAGCCTAGCATATAACAGATATGGCCTCGGAACACGGAGACCAAAAGGTCGAGCGTGAATCATATAGTAGATATGATCAACATATTAATGTTCACCATTGAAACTACTCCATCTCACGTGATGATCGGACATGGTGTAGTTGATATGGATCACGTAATCACTTAGAGGATTAGAGGGATGTCTATCTAAGTGGGAGTTCTTAAGTAATATGATTAATTGAACTTTAATTTATCATGAACTTAGTCCTGGTAGTATTTTGCAAATTATGTCGTAGATCAATAGCTTGCGTTGTTGCTTTCATATGTTTATTTTGATATGTTCCTAGAGAAAATTGTGTTGAAAAATGTCAGTAGCAATGATGCGGATTGGATCCGTGATCTGAGGTTTATCCTCATTGCTGCATAGAAAAATTATGTCCTTGATGCACCGCTAGGTGACAGACCTATTGCAGGAGCAGATGCATACGTTATGAACGTTTGGCTAGCTCAATATGATGACTACTTGATAGTTAAGTGCATCATGCTTAACGACTTAGAACCGGGATTTCAAAGACGTTTTGAACGTCATGGACCATATGAGATGTTCCAGGAGTTGAAGTTAATATTTCAAGAAAATACCCGAGTTGAGAGATATGAAGTCTCTAACAAGTTCTATAGCTAAAAGATGGAGAAGAATTGCTCAACTAGTGAGCAAGTACTTAGATTGTCTGAGTACTACAATCGCTTGAATCAAGTGGGAGTTAATCTTCCAAATAAGATAGTGATTGGCAGAATTCTCTAGTCACCATCACCAAGTTAGTAGAACTTCGTGATGAACTATAGTATGCAAGGGATGACGAAAACGATTCTCGAGCTCTTCGTGATGTTGAAATCGACGAAGGTAGAAATCAAGAAAGAGCATCAAGTGTTGATGGTTGACAAGATCACTAGTTTTAAGAAAAGGGCAAAGGGAAAGAAAGGGGAACTTCAAGTAGAATGGCAAGCAAGTTGTCACTCCTGCGAAGAGGCCCAAAGCTGGACCAAAGCCTGAAACTGAGTGATTATACTGCAAAGGAAATGGTCACTGGAAGCGGAAATGCCCTGAATATTTGGTGGATAAGAAGGATGGCAGAGTGAACAAGGGTATATTTGATATATAGGTTATTGATGTGTACCTTACTAGTGTTTATAGTAGCCCCTGAGCATTTGATACTTGTTCGGTTGCTAAAAATTAGTAACTCGAAACAGGAGTTACAGAATAAATAGAGACTAGTTGAGGGTGAAGTGACGATGTGTGTTGGAAGCGGTTCCAAGATTGATATGATCATCATCGCACACTCCCTATACTTTTGAGATTAGTGTTAAACCTAAATAAATGTTATTTGGCGTTTGCGTTGAGAATGAATGTGATTTGATCATGTTTATTGCAATACAGTTATTCATTTAAAATCAGAGAATAATTGTTGTTCTGTTTACATGAATAAAACCTTCAATGGTTATACACCCAATGAAAATAGTTTGTTGGATCTCGATCGTAGTGATACACATATTCATAATATTGATGCCAAAAGATGCAAAGTTGATAATGATAGTGCAACTTATTTGTGGCACTGCCATTTGGGTCATATCGGTGTAAAGCGCATGAAGAAACTCCATGCTGATGGATTTTTGGAATCACTTGATTATGAATCATTTGATGCTTGCGAACCGTGCCTTTTTGGGCAAGATGACTAAAACTCCGTTCTTCGGAACAATGGAATGAGATACTGACTTGTTGGAAATAATACATACTGATGTATGCAGACCAATGAGTATTAAGGCTCGTGGCGAGTATCATTATTTTATTACCTTCACAGATGATTTGAGCAGATATGGGTATATCTACTTGATGAAACATAAGTCTGAAATAGTTGAAAGGTTCAAAAGATTTCAGAGTGAAGTGGAAAATCATCATAACAAGAAAATAAAGTTTCTGCGATCTAATCATGGAGATGAATATTTGAGTTACGAGTTTGGCCTTCAGTTAAAATAATGTGGAATAGTTTCACAAACTCATGCCACCTGGAAGACTATAGCGTTATGGTTTGTCCAAATGTCGTAACCGCACTTTATTGGATATTGTGCAACCTATGATGTCTCTTATTAGTTTACCACTATTGTTTTGGGGTTATGCATTAGAGACAGTTGCATTCACTTTAAATAGGGCACCATCAAAATCCATTTGAGACGACGCCTTATGAACTGTGGTTTGGCAAGAAACCAAAGTTGTCGTTTCTTAAAGTTTGGGGCTGCGATGCTTATGTGAAAAAGTTTCAACCTAATAAGCTCGAACCTAAATTGGAGAAGTGAGTCTTCATAGAATACCCAAAGGAAACTGTTGGGTACACCTTGTATCACAGATCCAAAGGCAAGATATTCGTTGCTAAAATGGATCCTTTCTAGAGAAGGAGTTTCTCTCGAAAGAAGTGAGTGGGAGGAAAGTAGAACTTGATGAGGTATATGTACCTTCTCCCTTATTGGAAAGTAGTTCATCACAGAAATCAGTTCCAGTGATTCCTACACCAATTAGTGAGGAAGTTAATGATGATCATCATGAAACTTCAGATCAAGTTGCTACCAAACCTCGTAGGTCTTCCAGAGTAAGATCCGCACCAGAGTGGTACGGTAATCATGTTCTGGAAGTCATGTTACTAGACCATGATGAACCTACGAACTATGAGGAAGCGATGATGAGCCCAGTTTCCGCGAAATGGCTTGAGGCCATAAAATCTGAGATATGATCCATGTATGAGAACAAAGTATGGACTTTGATTGAATTGCTCAGCAAGCCATGTTAAATAAATGGATCTTCAAGAGGAAGACGGACACTGATAGCAGTGTTATTATCTACTAAGCTCGACTTGTTGCAAAAGGTTTTCGACAAGTTCAAGGTGTTGAATACGATGAGATTTTTTCACTCGTATCGATGCTTAAGTCTGTCCGAATCATGTTAGTAATTGCCACATTTTATGAAATCTGGCAAATGGATGTCAAAACTGCATTCCTTAATGGATTTTTTTAAAGAAGAGTTGTATATGATGCAACCAGAAGGTTTTGTTAATCCTAAAGGTACTAACAAAATGTTCAAGCTCCAGCGATCCATCAATGGACTGGTGCAAGCATCTCGGAGTTGGAATATATGCTTTGATGAGTTGATCAAAGCATATGGTTTTATACAGACTTTTGGAAAGGCCTGTATTTACAAGAAAGTGAGTGGGAGCACTACAGCCTTTCTGATAAGTATATGTGAATGCCATATTATTAATTGGAAATGATGTAGAATTTTCTGGAAAGCATAAAGGAGTGTTTGAAAGGAGTTTTTCAAAGAAAGACCTCGGTGAAGCTGCTTACACATTGAGCATCAAGATCTATATAGATAGATCAAGACGCTTGATAAGTTTTTTCAATGGGTACATACCTTGATAAATTTTTTGAAGTAGTTCAATATGGAACAGTCAAAGAAAGAGTTCTTGCCTGTGTTGCAAGGTGTGAAGTTGAGTAAGACTCAAAACCCGACTATGGCAGAAAATAGAAAGAGAATGAAAAGTCATTTCCTATGCCTCAGTCATAGGTTTTATAAAGTATGCTATGATATGGACCAGACCTATTGTATACTCTGCCCTGGTTTGGCAAGGGAGTACAATAGTGATCTAATAGTAGATCACTGGACAACGGTCAAGAATATCCTTAGTGAGGACTAAGGAGATGTTTCTCGATTATGGAGGTGATAAAAGAGCTCGTCGTAAAAGTTACATCGGTGCAAACTTTACACTGATCCAGATAACTCTAAGTCACAATCTGGATACATATTGAAAGTGGGAGCAATTAGCTAGAGTAGCTCCGTGCAGAGCATTGTAGACATAGAATATTTGCAAAATACATACGGCTCTGTATGTGACAGACTCGTTGACTAAACTTCTTTCACGAGCAAAACATGATCATACCTTAGTACTCTTTGGGTGTTAATCACATAGCAATGTGAACTAGATTGTTGACTCTAGTAAACCCTATGGGTGTTAGTCACATGACGATGTGAACTATGGGTGTTAATCATATACAGATATGAATATTGGTGTTAAATCACATGATGATGTGAACTAGATTATTGACTCTAGTGCAAGTGGGAGACTGAAGGAAATATGCCCTAGAGACAATAACAAAGTTATTATTTATTTCCTTATATCATGATAAATGTTTATTATTCATGCTAGAATTGTATTAACCGGAAACATAATACATGTGTGAATACATAGACAAACAGAGTGTCACTAGTATGCCTCTACTTGACTAGCTCGTGAATCAAAGATGGTTAAGTTTCCTAGCCATGGACAAAAGAGTTGTCGTTTGATTAACGGGATCACATCATTAGGAGAATGATGTGATTGACTTGACCCATTCCGTTAGCCTAGCACTTGATCGTTTAGTATGTTGCTATTGTTTTCTTCATGACTTATACATGTTCCTATGACTATGAGATTATGCAACTCCCGTTTACTGGAGGAACACTTTGTGTGCTACCAAACGTCACAACGTAACTAGGTGATTATAAAGGATCTCTACAGGTGTCTCCGAAGGTACATGTTGGGTTGGCGTATTTCGAGATTAGGATTTGTCACTCCGATTGTCGGAGGGGTATCTCTGGGCCCTCTCGGTAATGCACATCACTATAAGCCTTGCAAGCAATGTAGCTAATGGGTTAGTTACGGAATGATGCATTACGTAACGAGTAAAGAGACTTGCCGGTAACGAGATTGAACTAGGTATTGGATACCGACGATCGACTCTCGGGCAAGTAACATACCGATGACAAAGGGAACAACGTATGTTGTTATGCGGTCTGACCGATAAAGATCTTCATAGAATATGTGGGAGCCAATATCAGCATCCAGGTTCCGCTATTGGTTATTGACCGGAGACATGTCTCGGTCATGTCTACATAGTTCTCGAACCCGTAGGGTCCGCACGCTTAAAGTTACGATAACAATTATATTATGAGTTTATGTGTTTTGATGTACCGAAGGAGTTCGGAGTCCCGGATGAGATTGGGGACATGACGAGGAGTCTCGAAATGGTTGAGACGTAAAGATCGATATATTGGATGACTATATTCGGACTTCGGAAAGGTTCCGAATGATTCGGGTATTTTTTGGAGTACCGGAGAGTTACGGGAATTCGCCGGGGAGTATATGGGCCTTATTGGGCCATACGGGAATAGAGGAGAGAGGCCGAAAGGAAGGAGGTGCGCAGCCCCCCTCTGGTCCGAATTGGACAAG
Organism: Triticum aestivum; assembly: GCF_018294505.1. NCBI lineage: Eukaryota > Viridiplantae > Streptophyta > Magnoliopsida > Poales > Poaceae > Triticum > Triticum aestivum. The sequence continues at coordinate 421,612,213 of NC_057795.1, read as the reverse complement.
GGGTGCAGCCCCCTTTTCCTTCCTCCTCTCCCCTCTTTCCTTCTCTCCTACTCCAACAAGGGAAGGAGGAGTCCTACTCCCGGTGGGAGTAGGACTCCCCCCTTGGCGCGCCTCCTCCTGGCCGGCCGCACCTCCCCCGTCCCTCCTTTATATACGGGGGCAGGGGGCACCTTATGAAACACAAGTTGATCTTCGTGATCGTTCCTTAGCCATGTGCGGTGCCCCCCTCCACCATATTCTACCTCGGTCATATCGTTGCGGTGCTTAGGCGAAGCCCTGCGTTGGTAGAACATCATCATCATCACCACACCGTCGTGCTGACGAAACTCATCCCCGACACCCTGCTGGATCGGAGTCCGGGGATCGTCATCGAGCTGAACGTGTGCTGAACTCGGAGGTGCCGTACGTTCGGTACTTGGATCGATCGGGTCGTGAAGACGTACGACTACATCAACCGCGTTGTCATAATGCTTCCACTTTCGGTCTACGAGGGTACGTGGACACACTCTCCCCTCTCGTTGCTATGCATCACCATGATCTTGCGTGTGCGTAGGACTTTTTTTAAATTACTACGTTCCCCAACAGCCATAACGGTGTACGACCCCTGATATGAAGTCTATCACGGGTCCGGATTCGGCCGTGTTAACAGGTTTGGCCTCTATCCATTTGGTGAATTTGTCAACCATGACCAATAAGTATTTTTGCTTGTGGGTTCCCCCTTTAAGGGGTCCAACCATGTCAAGCCCCCAGACCGCGAAGGGCCAGGTGATGGGTATAGTTTGGAGGGCGGTTGGTGGCATATGGCTTTGGTTAGCGAATATCTGGCAACCGACGCATCGTTGGAATAAGTCATGAGCATCTGCACGGGCCGTCGGCCAATAAAATCCAGTACGGAAGGCCTTGCTTACAAGGGCCCGGGCTGCGGCGTGGTGCCCGCCGAGTCCGGCATGAATTTCAGCCAGAAGGTTCCGCCCTTCCTCTTCGGAGATACACCTTTGAAGGACTCCGATGGTGCTTTTCTTATAAATCTCTCCTTCGTGGACTTTGTAGGCTTTAGATCGCCACACTATGCAGCGTGCCTCGTTTTGGTCCTTGGGGAGTTCCTGCCTAGTAGGTAGGCTAAGAATGGTTCTGTCCATGGGGCAATGACTGCCATTATTACGTGGGCTGAGGATGTTACTTCATTGGCAGAGCCTCCCGTTGTGTCAAAATGTTCGGCGTCAGGTGGTGCGGCTGAGTCCGGGTTGTTATTTCCGGACTCCCCTTCCCATTGTACGGAAGGCTTGAATAGCCTCTCCAAGAAAATGTTGGGAGGGACTGCATCGCGCTTTGCGCCGATGCGTGCCAAGACGTCTGCTGCCTGATTGTTTTCCCAGGCTATATGGTGAAATTCGAGCCCCTCGGACTGAGCTGACATTTTTAGGACGGCATTGCGATAAGCTGCCATTTTCGGATCCTTGGCATCAAAATCTCCATTTATTTGGGATATCGCGAGGTTTGAATCCCCACGCACCTTAGGCGTTGAATGCCCATGGAGACTGCCATCCTGAGAACATGTAGAAGGGCCTCGTATTCGGCTGCATTGTTAGAGTCCGTACACATTATCTGGAGTACATATTGAGCTGTATCTCCTATTGGGGACGTCAGAACAATGCCAGCCCCCAGAACCGCTAGCATTTTGGAGCTGTCGAAGTGCATGATCCAATTGGAATATGCGCCGTACTCTTTAGGGAGTTCGGCTTCAGTCCATTCAGCGACAAAGTCGGCCAAAACTTGCGACTTGATAGCTCGCCGTGGCTTATAGGTTATGTCGAACGGGAGGAGCTCAATGACCCATTTGGCCATCCGGCCCATCGCGTCGCGGTTGTTTATAATATCATTAAGAGGTACTTCGGAGGCTACTGTTATTGAACACTCTTGAAAGTAGTGTCGTAGCTTCCGGGACGCCATGAACACTGCGTACGCTATCTTTTGGGAATGTGGGTACCGTGACTTGCATGGAGTGAGGACAGTGGACACGTAGTAGACTGGTTTTTGAAGGGGAAATTTGTGTTCGTCCGTTTCACGTTCGACGACGAGCACTGCGCTTACAACTTGATGAGTTGCCGCAATGTATAATAGCATTGGTTCGCCGATGTTAGGCGCGGCCAGGATCGGGTTTGTTGCCAATATGGCTTTTATTTCTTCGAATCCGGCCGTGGCAGCATCCGTCCACTCGAAGTGTTTGGTGCGCCGGAGGAGGCGATAAAGGGGTAATGCCTTTTCTCCCAAGTGGGAGATGAAGCGGCTTAGAGCCGCCACGCATCCAGTCAATTTTTGTATTTGTTTGAGGTCCTTTGGAATATCCAATTGTGACAGAGCTCGGATCTTGGCTGGGTTTCCTTCAATTCCTCTATCGGATACAATGAAGCCCAAGAGCTTTCCGCCTGGTACGCCGAAAACGCATTTTTCTAGGTTAAGATTAATGTCGTATGTTCGGAGGTTATCGAACGTGAGCCTCAAGTCGTCTACTAGAGTTTCTACATGCTTGGTTTTGACGACCACGTCATCCACGTATGCTTCAACTGTTTTGCCGATCTGGTTGGCCAGACATGTTTGAATCATGTGCTGATATGTTGCGCCGGCGTTTTTGAGCCCGAAGGGCATTATGTTGAAGCAGAATGGGTCGTATGGGGTGATAAATGCCGTTGTGGCTTGGTCTGACTCTGCCATCTTAATTTGGTGGTAGCCAGAGAATGCGTCGAGGAAACACAATGAATCGTATCTTGCGATGGCGTCGATGATTTGATCAATGCGGGGGAGGGGGAAGGGATCCTTTGGGCAAGCCTTGTTGAGGTCCTTGAAATCGACGCATAGGCGCCAGGATTTGTCCTTCTTTGGTACCATCACCAGGTTTGCTAGCCAATCCGGATGTTTTATATCTCTGATGAATCCGGCTTCCAGTAGTTTGGCTAGCTCTTCTCCCATGGTTTGTCTCTTAGGTTTAGAGAAACGCCGAAGAGCCTGCTTAACAGGCTTGAATCCTTTTAGGATGTTTAGGCTGTGCTCGGCCAGCCTGCGTGGGATTCCTGGCATGTCGGAAGGGTGCCAGGCAAAGATGTCCCAATTTTCGCGTAACAATTCTCGTAGTGTGGTGTCTACATCAGGGTTTAATTGTGCCCTGATGGAGGCCGTTTTTGTAGGGTCCGTTGGATGGACTTGGAAATTGACTATTTCATCTGCCGGTTTAAAGGAGGTGCACTTGGATCTTTTGTCGAGTATCACGTTGTCCCTGTCCACCGTGGAGCGCAACGCAGTTAGTTCCTCGGCCGCTAGGGCTTCGGATAATACCTCAAGGGCTAGTGCGGCTGTCTTGTTTTCGGCGCGGAGTGCTATGTCCGGGTCACTAGCGAGAGTGATGATTCTGTTGGGTCCGGGCATTTTGAGCTTCATGTACCCGTAATGGGGTATAGCTTGAAAAATTGTGAATGCCTCTCGCCCTAACAGAGCGTGGTATCCGCTGCTGAACGGGGCCACTTGAAATGTGACCTCCTCGGATCTGTAATTATCCGGCGTGCCGAACACCACATCCAGTGTGATTTTTCCTGTACAGCACGCTTCCCGACTGGGGATTATTCCTCTGAAGGTTGTGTTACTTCGCTCAATGCGGCTCCAATCTATTTCCATTTTTCGAAGGGTTTCCTCATAAATGAGGTTCAATCCGCTGCCACCGTCCATGAGTACCTTGATAAGCCGAAAGTCGTCCACTATCGGACTGAGGACCAATGCGGCTAGTGCTCGGGCTGTTCGGAATTTGGGTTCGTCACTGGGATTAAAGGTAATAGCCGTGTCGCTCTATGGGTTTATTGTTGCTACCTGTTAGACTTCGGTAAGGCTGCGGAGTGTTCGTTTCCGCACATTGTTTGATGCGAAAGTCTCGAAGACTGTTGATACCGTACTGGTTTTCATGGGGTGGTGCTCTACGGATTCTAGAGTTAGAAGCTCCTCGCCACTTCTGGCCACCTGCCGGAGTATCCAACATGCTCTAAGGCTATGAGTTGGTATGACGCCCTCTGTACTATGAATATTACAGGGTCCATTGAGCCATCCCTCCAGTATGGTTCCATACCCTATAGAGGGTTTTTGTTTTTTGTTGTTTGGCCCAGGTGCCTAGCGATAATTCGCCCTTTTATTTCGGACTGGGATTGTATTCAGGGCCGGATTGTCCCAGAATTTTATTTCGGTTTTCCGAACGCTTTCCGTCGCATAGTATTTTCGTACTATGGATGCCAAATCAGCGAAGCGTGTAATTTCACGGTGACTTATGGCGTTGAGGATCCCGATGTCCGTGCAATTATTGCAGAAGAATGAAATTGCGTCCTCCTCGCGGCAGTCCTCTATCCTGTTCATAACCAGGAGGAATCTGGCCCAGTGATGGTGTACTGTTTCTGTGGGCTCTTGCCGAATTTGGGATAGATCCCTTATATTTGGGTGGGCGGGTGGAGTTAAATCCGGAACCTCGCCCAATCTGAGACTCAGGGGCCAAGAAATTTCCAAACTCGGAAGCTTGGGTTCTTGGATGTTGTCCAATGAATCAGGCCCGCTGCCTGACTTTAGGTTCAGGGCTTGAGTGACGTCCTCCTCTCTGCGGGTATCCGGCTTGGAGGGATCGGGAATCCGGACATATCTGGTCCTTAGGATGGGTGAAGATTCGCCGCATTGTTCCTCCACCACTTCAACGTGGTGGGTGACGTGGGGAGAGTCAATCTCTCTCAGATCGAGTTTAAGCCCAATCTGATCGTAATCTGTAGCGACTCCCAGGGTGGCGATGCGATCCAATAGCTCATTTAAGGAGGCGAGCTCCGCCGGATCTAACTGCTCGGCGAGTTCTGAGTTGACATGGAGATTGCTTTCGATGACCCGAGAAGTCATCATCGGCGCGGCAGCCGAACAGGCGGTCATTAGAAAACCGCCTAGCCGGAGAGTTTGGCCGATAGCCAAAGCACCTTTAGCAACAGCACCGTCTTTAAAGACGGGGTGCGGCATCCTTCCTGATGGCGACGGCACAACGGTACTCTCAATGAAAGCACCAATGTCGGTGTCAAAACCTGAGGATCTCGGGTAGGGGGTCCCGAACTGTGCGTCTAGGCGGATGGTAACACGATTCAAGGGACACAATGTTTTTACCCAGGTTCGGGCCCTCTCGATGGAGGTAAAACCCTACTCCTACTTGATTAATATTGATGATATGGGTAGTACAAGAGTAGATCTACCACGAGATCAGAGAGGCTAAACCCTAGAAGCTAGCCTATGGTATGATTGTTGTTCATCCTACGGACTAAATCTCTCCGGTTTATATAGACACCGCAGAGGGCTAGGGTTACACAGAGTTGGTTACAATGGGAGGAGATCTACATATCGTATCGCTAAGCTTGCCTTCCACGCCAAGGAAAGTCCTATCCGGACATGGGACGAAGTCTTCAATCTTGTATCTTCATAGTCCGGGAGTCCGGCCATCCGGACACCCCCTAATCCGGGACTCCCTCAGCGCCAATGCTTGTCGATCCTGCACTTCATGTTCAACTTTACAAGCAAGATGGAATAAACAAGTAATATTAGTATACTCCTTATACTCTAGAATGGTCTGAATCTCTCTATTTAATCCACCCATAAAACATGCAAGCATAGCTTCATTCTCTTCGACAATCCCACATCTAATCATGCCAGTTTGTAATTCCTGATAACATTCTTCTATAGAATTTTTTTCTTGTCTTAAACGCTGCAATTTTTGAAGCAATTCACGTTGATAATATGGTGGAACCCAACGAGTACGCATAGCAGTTTTCAAAGCAGCCCAAGTAGCTGGAATAGGATATAATCTACAATGTTCAGACCACCACACACATGCAAAACTAGTGAAAGCACAAACAGCAGCAGCAACCCGTCTCTCCTCGGGATATTGCAAACATGTAAAACGTTGTTCAGTTTCTAACTCCCAAGTAAGATATATATCAGGAACATATCTACCCTCAAATGGTGGAATATTCAATTTCAGTTTAGGAATATGGTCATTATCTCATACCTGAGGTGGTGGTGCAGGCCTACCGTTGCGAACATATACCTAAGGTTGACCTGCTGGTGGTGGTGCCGGTGGCTGCACGTAGTTCTAATTTTGATCAACCTCATCCTCGTAATAGCCTCCACCTCTGTAGTAACAGCAGGAGCTACAGAAGCACCAACAACAGTAGTAGCGGCACCAGAATTTTGTCCTGGCTCAATAGGAACACGCTGTGCTCGCCCTACTGTATCGCGGCGTAGAACTGGTTGTGGGAGGCGTTTGAGTAATTCATCAAACTTGGCGTCCAACTTGGTGTCAATTGTCTTCTCACTGTCCTCCATCCTCTCCAATGCCTTTCCAAAACTGGTCATCATGTCTTCCACCTGTTGACCCAACATTTGATGAAACTTATCATGAAGATCCTTGTTTGTCATGTTCTCCTGGTCAATCTCGTCGGCTTGTGATCCTGGCATGGTTAGCAGCAATAGAAACACAAAAGAATATGATTCTACGGACTTCTACGAAGTGGTGGTGGTGTTGGTGTGTCACAGATCCTTCAAGCGAATCTCAATTCTTACCAGTTCTTACCCAGCAGCAGGTGGTGATCAGCAACCGTTGTAGTCAAAAGTCTCAAAGCTTGGATAGAGCGATTATCAGGGAGAGTCAAACGCACAACGTAGATGTATGTGGAGCTAGGAAGGCTTATAATATGGTAGAAAAAAGGGTCAGCAATAATCAATTTAGAGATACAAAGTTGAATAAACGCTCAACGACGGTACTGTGCTGGTCCTAGGCTAGACCGTGCTAGAGACGTGAGCCTAGAACACTAACAAAATCATGGCGCTGCACGTAAACATGGGAAAAGCACACTCTGGATTTTTTTTTCGCTCTATTTTCTTGCGCTGCTCTTTTTTGTGAAAAATCACTATAATGGAGAGTGTTTCAAAACTCTTCCTAGGTCAAACTGACAGGATGGGCACGAAATTTTTTGACAATTCTTTTTCGGAAATCAGGGCAGCGACGACGAAAAAGTGCAACAAAAAATCACTATGATGGCGAATGTCTCAAAACACTCCTGGGAACCTAAAAATAGGATAGGGAAAAAATATTTTCGGTCGCCGAAATTTTGGCCTAAAAACTGCCCGGGGGTCTCCAGACTTTTTTTTTCGAAACCTACTCAGGCAAGGAAACACGAATCGGAAATTAGATGGATCTCGGAAACAAACCTAATACGAAAAGAACTCAGATTGGTGGTGGATATATGGTGGTAGGATATGGCAGCGGTGGTGGTATATGATAGTGATGGTGGTATATGGATATGGATCGATGGTATACGGCAGCGTTGGTAGGATATGGTAGCGGTGGTGGTATATGGCAGCGGTGGTGGTATAAGGCAGCGTTGGTGGGATATGGCAGCGGTGGTGGTATATGGCAACAACGATGAAGATGGTGCGGCAGCGGCGTGACAAACTATGACAAAACTCGAAACTCTAAAGGACTAGACGCTAATACCAGCAACTAGACACGACGATGCAACTGCAAATTCAACAAAGTAAAACCCTAAAAATATTATGCAAAGGCTCAGATTGGTTCGGATATGATGAACTAACCCTAATTTTTTGTGGCTTTTTCGTGGGCTGTGGGTATGAAGAACCGACTCGATCTAAACTACAAAAAACTGTAAAATCTCACCGAGCAACCTGGAAATCTGATACCACTTGATAGAGGCAAAGGTGTCCCATCTTTCGATGAGATGATGGATATCGCTTTGGTGGAAGTTGACTTTGACGATCCGACTACGAACATGCGAGGACGTCGCGCCTTAGCAATTGCTAAACCAACTCCGAGAGGTTATTGACCACACCGGAGCACGATCAACCTGACCACGAGGGTCTGTTTCCTGCGAGCAAACGAAGAACAAGCAAGAAACTAAGATTGCAATCTGGATATTGCGAATATAAGATGAAAGCTTTATTGATCAAGGTGGTGTTCTGTGACGCCTTTGTCTAGTCGTTGAACACAAACGAAGTACGCGAAGTTGCAGCTATGGCGAACTTTTAATCTAAACAAAACCCAAAGTCTAAACGGTGCCCTAAGGGCTGTATATATGGAGGAAGAGGGGGGGGGGATTTCGTGGCCCTTGGTGGAGGGGTCCGAGATCAACCCTATCTCTTGTTTCCCCACACATACGGACTCTAAAAATAGCCTATACTTATGTATTTCGAAATTACATGGGCCTGGCACAATAATAAGGTGACGCAGCACCTAGAATAGCCTCGGGACGAAATTTATGAAGTGGCATCTTGTATATTTCATCCAAGGCTTCATGCACCCATTATGGTGGCATCAAAGTCCTGAAATCATCACTTGTAACTCCTTTCTTGTTCCCCTTGCACATGCCATCATCTCCATGCTTGTTTTTGCTCCAATGTTCATCCTTCTCCAAGCTAGGCCCTTCATTTGTAAGCAAAACAAATGTATCCAATTTAGGCAGCATCATATTCTCATGAACATTAGAATCATTACCAAGAAATGAAAGTACCTAATAATTTAATTGGCGTGCGCGAGCTCTAGAAATTGGTCCAGTATATCTAGCAGTAGGGGTTGTGGGTGTAACAATGGTATTGATGTCCTGATCATCCGCCATGGATCAAACACGGAGAGGAAATGACATACGGGAAGAGGAGTGGAAAGAGAGAGTGAAGTGGACTGAGCGGACTGCGGTCTAGGTTCATCGGAGGGGATATTTGTGGGGTCGAGGGTGTGCCGGCCTGACTAGGCGGACATGCCCATGCCGTCCCATATCCGCCCTACATTTGGGCTGGATATGAAGGGCGCCGGACGCCCGGGCATTTGAGAGCGGTTTGAGGCGCCCGGTTGGTCGATTTTTTTGTGACCGGTCAGTGATCGAACCGTCCGCCGGACGTTTTGAGGCGGATTTAAGGTGCTCGGCTGTAGATGCTCTTATACTTTCACCACTAAACATGGCAAAATAATGAAGATACTAACATGTTAGTCATGTACTCTCTCCCCGATTTAAATTAATTAACTCATGCTAAAGTGTCAATTATGAGTTACGGGTTCGAGTGAATGATTTGCTCGCAAACTTGGGTCTACCTGGCCAATACAGTATAGGTGGTGGGGTTTAATGACTGTGATGAACTAATTTTTTTTCTAAATTTTTTATGTGATGAACTAAATCTTGACATGCATAAGTAATTGTATTTTTATTTTCTTGTATAGGTGAATGCTCGTGCGTTGCAACGGGATATAAAATAGTATGAAGTATTAAGAAATGATACTCAAGGTCATAATTCAACTTCATGGGGATTACATTTAACTTCCACCTCTACTATGACCAATGTGCAGCTGAAAACTATTCCGGCCTGTTTGTTTCCACAGGGTACATATAATTATCTGAATGCATCAAGCAAAATTCATCCTACTCCCTTTATTTCAAAATATAGTGCGCCCGCGCTTCTTGAGGTCCAACTTTGACCATAAATTTAACCAACGAGGCCGATTGCGGCAGGAGAAAAAATTATATAATTGAAAACTTCTTTTGAATACAAATTCACTAGTATAACGTTTACTCCCGTCGCAGTCGGTCTCATTGGTTAAATTTGTGGTCAAAGTTGAAGCACGGAAATAGAGGAAACACTATATTTTAGGATGAAGGGAGTATTTTCTAAGGCCCCTCCCAATGCTCCACCTTGTACAGGTGCTAAGGCTGCCATGTAGGCAAAATGTCTGATATGGCAAGGTAATTAAGAGGAGAGAGATGAGTGTGGTGACCCCAGGAAGAAACAATGCAAAGCACGAGAACCTAGGCAAAACACTTAAATTGGAAGGATCCCACCAATGCATGAAGAACTTTAGTTGCAAAATCATTAAATGAAGGATGCTTTGCACCAACAAGTTAAGCACCTATGCATTGGGGGCTTTAGTTGCTAAAGTTTTTAATGTGCTTAGTGTCGTGGAAATGATTCCGACAATAATAAGGTATAGGGTAAAGGAGCACGATCTATCGAGATGCATATGGGTGACACGGTGGTTTTAACGAGTTCGGGCCTCTCGCGGTGGAGATAATGACCCTACGTCTCGTGCTCCGGAGAAGCTTTCTTTATCTGTCATGAACACGGAGTTACATGGTGTCTTTGAGAGAGAGGGGGGAGAACGGATCTCCATGCCTCCGCTAAACCGTGAGAAAGAGAGAGAGGTGGAAGAAAAGAACCTGCCCCTCAGTCGAGTGGTAGGGGGGGCTTATATAGAGTGCGCCACCCCCTCACCCCTTAAGTTACAAGGTGGAGCATGAATGTCATAATGTTAACCTACTACCAGTATGATGCTTCAACTACCTTGCCGACTGTTGGTCTTCGCATATCTGAGTGAATCATACTGCCAAGTGGTTGTTTGCCATCCGAGTGGATGGTACGCCAATATGTTCGAGTGGATAGTATGTATGAATGAGATTTATCTGGACCCACCTCATGTGTGGACCCCATGCTTTGTGATATTTTGACCCTTCGTGGGCCTACCTGTTATGTGCGTCCTCAACATTAGCCCCTGAATCGGTTATGATTTTGCCGAACAAGTTTGTGAAAGACACAATTTGGTCTGAGTGGTTACGGAAATACTCGGTACCCGTCATCGTGCTTTCAGACAACCAAGGTTTGAACAAAATCTCAATGGATTCTGGCACTGCGCTTCCCAACTGATCTGGGGTAAATGCCCTCGAGGAGCAACTTGGTGACATTCAATCATCTTTCGGAAGAGGTTAACTCGTGATCAGAGTATGGATGTGTCATTAAATGCAGGAAACATGATCGACGCATGGACTGCTCTCTCAGAGAGACGCCATTCTTATCCCAGAGGAACGTCAATACGAGTTGGCTCTAGATCCAAACTTATGAGTTTCACGCTTTGAGTCCTAGAAGAAGGCTCAAAACAGGTCCACGGAGGAGCGCTAAACTCAATTATAGCAAAAAAATTTGGGTAGCTGACAGGAGCCTTAGAACTTGTTTGTTTGTTGTTCGTCACTCGGACTGGTCTGGCCGTACCGAATGGAGATTACTCAAGTGGGGGCACGCTGAGTGCACCCACTGGGTGTAGTCCCCGAGACCGCCGTCGACTGCCAGCAGTCGGCGGGGGTCTGAGAAAACTAAAAAATCTTCTTAGTTAGTTCTGATTGAACTTGTTCCTCTCCGACTCGGAAGTCGAGTAGTACTTGAGTGATCTGGAGCTGGTCTTGACCAAGGAAAAAGTTTATTTCTGAGTTCCCTTCCAGTGGGGGCACGCTGAGTGCACCCACTGGGTGTAGTCCCCGAGCCTCTATCAGACTAGATGAGTCTGGCAAAGGGTTTAAGTTTCCTGGTAACCTCCATGCAGCCGGTATGATAGATATCTTAGTCTGAAATTGAGTCAATCGGGTGGATCTTCAAGCGCTTGGCATGGTAAATAAGCTCAACCTGGAGCTAAGTCAATCGGACTGATTTTTGTGCACTTGGCACGGTAAATAAATTGAACATGGAACTGGATAAATCAAGTGAATCTTCATGCACTCGGCACGATGAATGAATTCGGCCTTGAAACTGTTCACTGTAGAAAAAAGTTGGACACTCCAGGGAGTAATCGTTTCAGTAGTACTTATTACATTGACCGTTAACTTTTGCAAGAAAGGGGTATTTGTAAGAGTACACGTGCTTCCCGACCAATCAGGGTATGTTGACTGCAAGGAAAAACTTGGTGGCACTCGTATGTCTCCCGGAGGAGATAGACTAGTGGTCCGATGTGGATGTGCCATGAAACCCGAGTGGTGAGGCTAGTGTGTGGGCCGACTCTCCGAAGAGAGGCCACTTATTATCCCGGGGGAACACCAGCACATGCCATCTCTGAGTCCAAGTTTGTGAAACTCACGCCTTGGAGTCTAGAATAAGGGCCAAGTTTATCCGTAGAGGAGCATCGTTTTCACCCTTTTGCGGTCCTGAAGATGACTCCAGGTAATGATTTGGGCGATCGTCCGAGTGGACGGTGTTACCCTCATAGATCTTCGGCGGACCGAGCATGTATGGTCAGAAAAATATTCCTGATGTGATCAACAGGTTGATCAAATGGGCGTAACCCCTGAGGGTGAAATGGCCCAGGGCTATGCGTAGCCCCCGAGTGATGCTCGAAAGAGGTAAGCTTGCTACAGAGTGCGATATGAGGTTTGATCATATGAGTAACTTAGTCGTTACCATGTTGGGGGTGTAGTGGTGAAGACATGTCCAACTGATCATGACGCGTGGGGCGGCTGAGGGCTGAGGATGTGGCAACGCGCGGGGCGGTCGAGTGGTGAAGACATGCATAACCGAGTGGCAACGCGCGGGGTGGCCGAGAGGTGAGGATGTGACTAACGAAGTGGTGGCGCGTTGTTGAGGACGTGCACAACCGAGTGGCAACACGCGGGGCGGCCGAGAGGTGAGGATGTGACCAACGAAGTGGTGACGCGTAGGGCGGCCGAGAGGTGACGATGTGACTAATGAAGTGGTGATGCGCAGGGCGGCCGAGAGGTGACGATGTGAACAACCGAGTGGCGGCACGCGGGGCGGCTAAGGCGAAGTCGTGTGCCATTGAACATCAAGAATGGTCCTGGGAGGAGTTAGTCGGATGCTTTCGAAGCTAATGCAGTGACGAGGTCGGTGTAACGTGGTTGCGGTGCGAGAAGACCGGTGTGCCAACTGATTCTGAGTAGGAACGAAGATGGCGTGCGGAGCGTCTGAGTGATCATGCAACTTAATTAACGAAGTGGCGGGTCCGAGTGTACTCATTGAAGTGAAGGATCTGACTGGTGTCAAAGTACTTGACAACTCGGGAGAGTGTAATTCTGAATGAGCTGTAGCCCCCGAGTGCGGCGTAGCCCCCGAGTGTGGCGTAGCCCCCAAGCATACTATAGGCTTCGACCGCGGTCCTGTCGGAACACGATTAATATAGTTTTGAATGGACAAACTGTAATACATCGAGTCAGAATCGGGTAAAGGTGAGGAGGAGCTTCCGAGTGATGCTCGAAAGAGGCAAACTCGCAAAGGAGTGAAGTGTGCAATTTGATTACAAAAGTGATTTATCTGTCTCATGCCTGGCGAGGTCTATATCATTGATACAGTGAAGAGTTCCACAGAGGGGTTGGTCGAACGTGTTTGAAGTCAACAGAGCGACAAGGTCAGTGTTGTGGTGCGCTAGGACTAGTATGGTGACCGAGTCCGAGTAGTGATGAAGTTGGCACATAGGGTCATCGAGTGACCGCGTAACTTGTGTAAGAAAAATAGCACAAGCCAACGTAATAATTTCTCGAGGAAATTTGAGGTGCGCTGAAATGATTTGTGCAAATGACACCCGTAGACATCCGTTGGGTGTGCAAGGGGCTTGCTGATTTAGAACCAACAAGAGTCTAGAAGAGCGAAGGAATTGATCCAACTTGACGAAGTGAATGATCCAACTTGATGTGTTAGAGCGCCGGACTCAAATAAAAGGTAGTGTAGTGTTCCGACTGAGTTGCAGCCCCCGAGGACCGATGCGAACTCGAAATGAAGACACATGGTGTTTGTGAATGACGTAACAATGGAAGTTGGACTCGGGAGTCAAATAAGCAGTACTAATCAAGTATGTGAATATAAGCAACCGAGCGTAGAGGTACACTCAATGGCGTGGCCTCCGAGTGAACGTGATGTGTGAATTACGAGATACTCGGTAACGCGAAAGTAATAGAATGTAGTGTATGTAGAATGACTTAGCTGTCTGAAGGCGCGCGAGTGGCTGAGTGGTGAAGATGTGTTCAACCGATGGCGATGCATGGGGTGGCCGATCGATGTAGATGTGTCACACCTAGCGGAGACGCGTGGGGCGGCCGAGTGGTGATGAGGTGACCAACAAAGTGGCGACGCACGGGACGACTGAGTGGTGATGAGGTGACCAACCGAGAGGCGATGCGCGGGGCGGCCGAGTGGTGATGAGGTGACCAATCGGGTGACGACGCGCGGGGTGGCCAAGTGGTGATGAGGTGACCAATCGAGTGGCGACACGCGTGGTGGCCAAGTGGTGATAAGGTGACCAACCGAGTGGCGACGCGTGTGGCGGCCGAGTGGTGATGAGGTGACCAACCGAGTGGCG